>NW_026856547.1:0-276349 GCF_026571515.1 Ruditapes philippinarum
ACTATTATGCAATATGAATGTTTGTCTATAATCTTGAAGTTTTATGATGAAAATATGATCAATTTCAAAAAAAAATTTGTATATTTATTGTGTTGCTCGATTCTTTGTGTTGTGATGAATTATTGATGTGATATTCATACACTTGTTATGAAAACAAATCAATTACCAAATATGTTACAAAATTATAATGAACAATAATTTGGAATCGAAGTAATGTTTCAAAACACACTTCATAGTCACTGTGTAAATATATACTTTATACATGTTTAACAACCTTATGGGCATTTATATGGAGTTTGATTTGTACATGAAGGATATATTTTTTTGGAATTCTAGGTTAATTTATGGCCTGACTTCGCCTTAAAAGCAGTCCCTGATTCCTTTAGTTTTGTTCAGATTTCTTTTACGCAATTTACAGATCTATAGTAAATAATAACAGGAGAATGACAGGATCAATTACAGTGTGCTATTTAGATTGGTTAAATAGTTAAAAGTTGGCAGAGTAGAGACAATTTCTACGAGCCTGTTCAACTTTAGCAATACAATCCATCAGAAAAGAACAGTTTTGAGATATTTTAGAATAAGTAAAAAGTTGAGCGTTGCCCCCACCCAGCGGTGGCTTTTGTTTTAAAAGGTTGTTGTTGTTTTATAGAAATGATTTTTGTATTTTTAAATTAAAAATTGATGATATTTTACAAGAGTTAAAAGGGGAGCTCACTGTATTAGCTTTCTGTTACTTCCTTCGAGAATTTTATCTCTTGTTCGATTTTAGCTATTGTTAGACCAGATGCGACTCATTTCTATTTTCTATGTTCACTTGCTTAAGTCTTTGTTTATACTTATATATGTACTTTTATTATATTGAGGACACTTCAGATCCAGAATTAAGTAATTATTAAAAACACCAATATTGTTGTTTTGTGTTTTTTTTGCAATAATTCAAATGTTGTTTTGTTTATATATAGTATTAAACAGGATAAATATATTAATGTGATATAATATTGTGATTTAATTTTCAAGTTTTTAACCCTTCACCTGCTGGAACCAAAAGTGATTAGCCTTTGCCACCAGTATAGAGCCAGGCCAGCCTGCATATCCGTGTAATCTGACCAGGCTCTATACTGTTGGTAGCTCAATTTTTGTATTTTGATATGGAAATCCCTTGAACTTTGAATGGACTGTTCCAAATTCAGAGCTGGGCAGATCTATTATAGAAATACAGCAGGTTAACGGTTAAGCTCATCTAGAAGGTGATAAGTATGTCTTATTAATTGTAGGAACCTTAACTCTATCATGGGTATTTACTGAATTATTCCCCTTTGTTAATGTGGATTATATCAGTATTGCTCTTGTTAACTATGAAGCACTTAGAATTGTTGAGCCTTGAGTTGTTAATTTTTATACCAAAGACATTTTGTAATTTATGTACTAAATAATGTTATTATTTTTAAGCCATTTGTTCTATTCATGTGCAATTGATATGTTATTTACAAATTTGCAATTGATATGTTGTTTACAAATTATTCAACAGTTAATGGTTGTAATTATCTCTTAAATTTATAGTATATACAATTTAAATTAAATGTATTTGTTTCATCACAAACTTGTCTCTTAAGAAATCCAATGTAATGAATAGTAAAGTGTTGCTTAAGTGTAGTTATTGGTCAATTTTTAAACTTTAGAATAAGATTACACAATCATTATGTCATAGTTTTTCTATGATATGAAGTTTTGTTAATCTGTATCATAATTAAAAAAATAAAATCAAATGGTTGTAAGAAACTACCTCGATCATATTCAAGCCTACTCAGTGCTGTGCCACACTTTTAGCAACTTCTGTGTTTTGCTTCAAATCTGGTGTGTTAGTGTGTTATATCTGGTGCTGTTAACAATGTGCATGTTTGTAAGAATAATTCATTTTGAAATATCTCTAGTGTATAAAAGAATAATTAAACCCCCCCCCCCCCCACAAACTAAGTTTAGGGTGGGATAGGAGTGAGCTAGTCGGTCAGTTGGTCTGTCGGTCAGTCTCCTTCATGGTTTCCGGACAAAAACTAGAGTTTGGAATGACATATTATAATCAAACTTGCTATATTGCAACCTTATTTGGAAACCCAGGTTTGTATTGCTTTTGGACCCCCTGGGGTCAAGGTCACTTACTAAAAAATAGACAATAACTAAAGTTAGGAATGAGATATTGTAATCAAACTTGGTATTTAGCAAGCTTTTATGAAAATCCCAGCTTGGTTTGCTTTTGGACCCCCTGGAATCAAGGTCAATGTTACTTAATATAGAAAAATGGTTTTCGTTGAATAACATTAGTTGTGAATTATTAGTACACTGTTGATACTTAATGAATTATAGGTCGAGTTCAAATTTTGCTTCAGACCACTTGTTTTTCAAAAAGTCAAGGTTGCTGGTGGGGTTATTAATCATCTTTAGTGATAGTTCTATTAATTATTATTATATTATTATTATTAAAGGTTTTTAGCTCACCAGAACTGAAGTTTCAGGGTGAGCTATTAGTATCAAAGGGGGATGCTCCGGCATCCATATGTGTCATTATTCATCTTCTTCTCTGAAACTGCTGTGGAAATTTACTGTTATACAGGCGTTCAGATGTGCTCCAGTTTATGGAATGTGCTTTTTTTGCGTTTCCGCGGAGGAACTTGAGAGGAAAATCTCGGAGAAACTCCGTAAACCTCCTTAAATCTCGGAGGTGTCTTGGAGACTGAATTTTGCCGATAGCAGTTGAAAGTGACACAATTATTGTCCTCCGAGATTCTCCAAGATATTTTTGTGCATTGGAACAAAATAATTATTGACTCGATAAAGTATCAAAATAAATGAGTATGCTTCTCCTTGTGATTTTTTTTTTTTTTTTGGGTAAATTTTGTTTACGTTCTACTTTCGATTTACCTGACCTCCTTTTGAGCCAAGTCATTTCCCGTTACCTCACCGGTATTCCGGCCTGTCAAATATCCGTACTTTTATCTGTATTTTATTCATGAATTTTAATGTGATTATCTTCTTATTTTTAGGTACGGGTGATTTCATGTTGGTATACTTGATTTAGTTTAGTTTTGTTGCCTTTTTACACCATGCCTTTTTTCTTCTACTTAAAGTGTTATAGTTATGCATGACTGTTAATTTTATGAGCCTGAACATATTAACATGATTAGTTTTTTTTCTTAATTTTATGTACTGATGTTTTTACCGTCATTTGACCGGTAAAGTTTTAGTTTTGTTCCCGTTTTTTAGCTCACCTGTCACAAAGTGACAGGGTGAGCTTTTGTGATCGCTTTTCGTCCGGCGTCCGTCCGTCGTCCGTCCGTCCGTCCGTCCGTCGTCCGTCGTCCGTCCGTAAACTTTTTCTTTAAATGACATCTCCTCATAAACCACTAAGCCAATTTCATCCAAACTTCACAGGAATGTTCCTTTGGTGGTCACCTTTAAAAATTGTTCAAAGAATTAAATTCCATGCAGAACTCTGGTTGCCATGGCAACCAAAAGAAAAAACTTTAAATTTCTTCTTTTAAAAAACCATAAGAGCTAGAGCTTAGATATTTGGCATGAAACATCTTCTAGTGAGTGTCTACCAAGTTTGTTCAAATAAAAGCCCTGGGGTCAAAATTGGCCCGCCCCGGGGGGGTCATTGATTTTCGCTATATGCATATAGTAAAAACTTAAAAAATCTTCTTTTAAAGAACCCAAAGAGCTAAAGCTAAGATATTTGGCATAAAACATGTTCTAATGGGTGTCTACCAAGTTTGTTCAAATAAAAGCCCTGGGGTCAAAAGTGGCCCCGCCCCAGGGGGTCATTGATTTTCCCTATATGCATATAGTAAAAACTTAAAAAATCTTCTTTTAAAGAACTCAAAGAGCTAGAGCTAAGATATTTGGCATGAAACATGTTCTAATGGGTGTCTACCAAGTTTGTTCAAATAAAAGCCCTGGGGTCAAAATTGGCCCCGCCCCAGGGGGTCATTGATTTTCCCTATATGCATATAGTAAAAACTAAAAATTATCTTCTTTTAAAGAACTCAAAGAGCTATGGCTAAGATATTGAGCATCAAACATGTTCTAATAGGTGTCTACCAAGTTTGTTCAAATAAAAGCCCTGGGGTTAAAATTGGCCCCGCCCCGGGGGGTCATTGATTTTCCCTATATGCATATAGTAAAAACTTAAAAAATCTTCTTTTAAAGAACTCAATGAGCTATGGCTAAGATATTGAGCATCAAACATGTTCTAATAGGTGTCTACCAAGTTTGTTCAAATAAAAGCCCTGGGGTCAAAATTGGCCCCGCCCCGGGGGGTCATTGATTTTCCCTATATGCATATAGTAAAAACTTAAAAAATCTTCTTTTAAAGAACCAAAAGAGTTAGAGCTAAGATATTTAGCATCAAACATGTTCTAATAGGTGTCTACCAAGTTTGTTCAAATAAAAGCCCTGGGGTCAAAATTGGCCCCGCCCCGGGGGGTCATTGATTTTCCCTATATGCATATAGTAAAAACTTAAAAAATCTTCTTTTAAAGAACCAAAAGAGTTAGAGCTAAGATATTTAGCATCAAACATGTTCTAATAGGTGTCTACCAAGTTTGTTCAAATAAAAGACCTGGGGTCAAAATTGGCCCCGCCCCGGGGGTCATTGATTTTCTTTATATGTGTATAGCAAAAACTTAAAATCTTCTTTGAAAAAACACAAATAGCTAGAGTTTAGATATTAAGCATGAAACATCTTCTAGTAAGTGTCTACAAAGTTTGTACAAATAAAAGCCCTGTGGTCAAAACTGGCTCGGCCCCAGTGGTGTCATTGTTTTTAACTATATGTGTATAGTAAAAACTTTAAAAAAATCTTCTTTTAAAAAGCCCAATGAGCTAGAGCTTAGATGTTTAGCATGAAACATCTTCTTATGGGTGTCTACCAAGTTTGTGCAAATAAAAGCCCTTGGGTTAAATTGGCCCTGCAACGTTGTGGGGGGTGGGTGTTGGGGGGGCCTATATACAGGTGAGCGACCTCAGGGCCATCATGGCCCTCTTGTTACTTAACTGATTCCTTTTCTACCCCTAAAATTGTTACTATACTCGTGTTTTTAGCCGATGTTGAACAGTCTCACATTTCAGACTTTGTATTTGATGCATTATATACATGTACATGTATGTAGATAGTTCAGATAATGGGTAGGAGGCTCAAGTGATTTGTATCACTAAAAAACGTACAACATTTTTTTTTTTCACAACTTTATTACCATTTATTAACATTATTACAGAAACTATCAATACATCAGTGCTTTTATACTTTATTGCTTAAAACATAAATATTAACATAAGACATTTTCAAACAAGTCATTGAGTATACAGTGTAACATTTATTATAAACATACATTGAAAACATTTTGTGATTGAAATATATACAATGTCAGATTAATTATCAAAAAAGTGATTGAATTATTTACAGTGTTCGATCTCTCAATTTTTCATACATTATATACTGTATATGTACATGTAGTAATCCAATGGTTTCAGAACATTTTGAACATGTTTTTGACTGTTTTTTTTCAAGTTTCTTTTAACAGTTTAAATACGTCAAGAATGATGAGAATGAGGCATTCTCATCAAGTGGACCCATCACATTTTCCTTTTCTTTGCCTTTTTCTTTCCTTCGTAGCAGTTCGTTTACTTTTGGTACTATACAGTCCTTGAAGGATGCCTCTTGCTTATGTTCAGGGAGTACCTGACCACATATTGGCGAACCAATGACTTTCTTTCTCTGCACAGTTCTTTTTTGGCCTAATTACCACCCCCATACCAATTGAACTGGTGTTTGTAATTTCCGATACCAAAGAGTTCTGGAAATAACCTCTTAACTAAATTGGACGCAAAGTGTCAGCATTGTTACTATCACTTTTTGATATTATGTACCTCACTATCACTTAAAGCATAGTCAGACATTATCACTTCCTCAACTTCTTGGGCTGAAGCATGGCATGGAGCACAATCATCCTTTGGACTTTCGTTTACCCTCACTGACATGGAGTCCACTATGTTAGACAGTTGGTGGAAATCCGCACTTAATTTGCTTAATAGCAAGGACTGTCTCTCAAACACTTTGAAGCAACATCCTGTTGTCCTTAATAAGTTGTGTGTTTTTGATTTACAAGTACATTCAAGGTAGATAGAAGTTGTTGGAGGCTGCTAATACCACTCTGACGGAAAGCGCGTGGGCGTCAATGGTGAAGACGGCTCTGATGAAACAGACCTTGTAGGCATTGAACTTCTTCATGGCGGAGATGTGGTGTCAACGGTGTAGGCTCTGATGAATTCACAAACGGGCGTTGTTGGCGTAACTTCTTCATAGGGGAAAGCACCTGTTGTTGATGACAGAGGCTCCGGTGACATTCCAACGGGCGTGGTTGGTGTAACAACTTCTTCAGACAGAGACACATTCATAGTGTTCTCTTTCTTTTGAAGGTACTCTGAGGAGATACTCTGACATCATATCACTTGACGGCATAGCCAGACGGCGTGGTTTACACATTTTTTTTTTGGACATCCCCCTGTAGAAAGTGGCCTGAAATGAATATACTTTTTAAAATACTGCTTATACATAATGGCAATTTTTAATTTTCATTTTTGTGTTTAATTCAATTTTCAACGGCATTTTAAAAAGAAACATGAAAATGGAATGTTTGAAATATTTTTGGAAAAAAAGTTGCATTTGTGTATGCATTCGACATCTTACATTATATATATGATATATATCCTTTGAATTAAAGGTATGCTATGCTCATCCTCGAGTAACATATTTTAATCACAGAAATTCATTGAAATCTGAATATGTCAAATTAATAATAAAAGAACAAATTAGTTTTGTAATGGGAAGCTGCGTTCATATTACAAGTCAAGTTGGTTGTTTCTTTGGAGGAACTGATAATTAGCCAGGTACACAACTTCCTTGAATTTTCCTTGGTTAGAAAGTTCCTATAGGTAGAGAATTTTAAGATTTTGACATATTTTAAAGACATTTGTTATTTATATGCAGCGAATATATTACATTAGATCTGAAATCTACGTTACCGAGGAAATACAATGTCATTACCAAAATAAATGCCATCCTGTTATATAATAGTTTCTCGTTGAAAATTTTTATGGCAAACCTTCAAAATATCCTAAACTTTTAAACCTAATGACATCAGATTAATGATCATGATTAATGCTTCATGGGCGTAATTCGAAATATTTATTGATCACATTATCAATTTTAAGTAGTACATAAAACAATACATTAAATTATGTTCTCATTAGCTTACCTTTTCGCCAGTGTTGAAAAACCCTGCTGTTCTCACTTGCAATTTCTTGTCACAATCATACCTTACTAGATAGTGAAAGTGACTCTTTGTCACCAGACGCAAACCCGACATGGCTGAAAGACACTTATTGGCACAAAGCACTTAATGTTAAAACACTTTTTAATCCAAGTTTATCGATTTGAAACAAAATAACAAACACTTTTCAAACACTAGTATGTCCAAGTATTTCCCTTTGGAACAAATAATAACAAACACAAATATTTACTTTAGAAATGCACAATTATAGAAATACACCGTCACAGATTTAAAGCAGAATGAAGGAAGATAAGAATGTTGTCGTATTTAAGTGAGCTGTTACAAAAATGTAAACAAATAACGTACGACATAAATTTAGTAAAAAAAGGAAAAACAGTAAAAAATAAATATGTAAGTACATTACTTATTGACTGATTAAATTATAGATTTTCTCGGAGAACCTCCGAGTTAGCGCTTTTTCACTCTCTAAAACTCCGCGATACGCGCTGCAGTTGTATCTCCGCGATTTAGGGAGTTGATTCGCGGAGAAGCAGAGATTTCTCTTATACGTCGATCACGGAGGAAGCACAAAAAATGAACAATCCGCGAGAACTGTACTGTACTTTATTATGTGACAATCAAGGTGGAATATCTATTTATATTACAATACATTATAAATAATTATGATAATTATTCAGTAATTGCAATATTAAAATTAACAAATACACAATATTGGGAATTAAACAATAACTTGCTTTACATGTGAGAAGATACTGAGATCTTGGTCAATGATAAAAATCCTAATCAACCGATACTTATAAAATGAACTTTTACAAAGTTTTGAATTGAAACTGATGATTAACTAAAAGAGCTTTGTTTGAATATTTTAAACCAATTATATTGTGATGTTTTTTTGGGGGAAAGATAGCCGTTGTTGGAACCTAAAGGGAAAACTCCGACCTGTGGGTGCTTTGATAGAACAATTTTAGATAAATTACGAAGAGCTTGTTTTAAGAACAACAATGATTAATTTAATTAAGTAATCCAAGGATATGTAGTAAGATAAAGTACAAAGTATAAATAAGTTTTAGATTATTAAATAGAAAAATTACTGTGTTATTGTAAATTAAGTTTACATTTCACAATAGAAATAAAGAGTATGTCATCAAATATTTGTGAAAGGTATATTGTCCCTGGCATATATAGTTTGTATACATGCAATTATTGCATCATATCCTTTAATTATTGATATGAAAATACGAAATGTCATTAGTTTTCATGCTCTGTCAAAGTCTGCCACTGTTTTCAAGCAGCTGTCTGTGTCATATACCCAGTAAAACTTAACAATGTTATGATAAGTGTTTCAAGCATTTATAAATTCATAATGATGTATTAACCTATGAATAATACAGTATACCTAACAGTAATAAATACATTGGAGCAACATTAAATTGATGCAAATGTCTCATATAATGACATAAGAACAACACTTAATAAGATAAACAAATATAAGTTATCTACTCCCCAACCATTCTGAAACAACCCTATTATGTTGTAAAATTTACAATGTAACAGTATTTTTAAAGTTTAACTTTAACGCCCCTCTTCCTCCAGTACTTTGATAATGTCATCTGTACAACGATCCGCTTTCTTCAAAGATTTTAACATGGACCAGGGTTGCTGAGAGTCTGGGATCTCACCTTTTTAATTGTTCCCTTTAAGTAGGATAAATTATATTTAAGAATTTATCCGGAATTTTTTCACTTTCTTTATTACAAGCTAATGGTTTATCCTGGCCATCAGGCATCAAGAAAGCATATTTGTCACACAGTCCTTTTTACATATATTCGGAAATTCAATATTATTTTTCCTTTCAAGAAATAATGCCATTTGCTCCAATGCAAAAAGCCGATTTTCCGGTGTTAGCTCCCGGCAATTCCTAGGTGGAGATTTCATCTGAACATCGTCAACGTCTATGTCAATTTCCCGTGGCCAAATCCTTCTCCCAGGGTGACAAAGAGGTATCACGACAGTCACCAGAAGTTTCGTTGCCCTGCTCCGCAAAGTTGATGGAGAATCGTTAGAATCACTAACTGATGTTGACCCTGAAATAGATGAAGAACCACTTGTTGAATACAAGTCTTCATTCTCCATGCTCCCATGTCCTACTTTTATTTCCTGTATATCTCCCCAAGCACTAGGTCCTTTATCTTGTTTATCACATTGTTCTTTACTCCCCTTACAGCCTGATTCACTTCCAGCACTTCCCAAAACGTCTCCACTTGTCCCATCACATATATTATCTTTCAATTTATTGTCAGTTCCAGTGTTAAGTACCTTTTCCAAATCCTCTGAATCAAGAATAGGAAGAAACTCCCCTGTCCTGTAATTCAAACACATTGACATGTCCACATTTCCTCCAATCGTCAAACAATTCCCATCTCTTTGCTCTGGTCCATCTTTACCTTTTGCTGTATCTTCCATTTTGCCTGATATAGAGTTAACTGTTGCTCCTGTTTCAATTCTTTCCTCAGCAACTTCACAATCAAACTCATAATCTTAAAAATCTGCTTCAACTACTGTCTTTTGTTTCTGATCTGCATCCATCCTTTCTGATGGTGTTATGCTATCATTTTCCACTTTATCCTTCCTTATGTTCGTATCAGTGTCCATTTTCTCTTGTCCCTTGTCTATATCTGATGCATGTTGTTTAATGTTTGCATCTTTTTCCAATGTTTTCTGTTCTTTATTTACTTTTTCTTTTTCTAATGTCACTCATAAATTAGCTATTAATATCAAAGTGGGATGCTCCAGGGTCCGTTGTCATGTGTCAACATTCAACTTCTCTGAAACTGCTGGGCAGATATACCGTATGTGGCCGAGTGGTTAAGGTCTTTGACTTCAAACCACTTGCCCCTAACAGCTGTGGGTTCGAATCCCGACAGGGACTTTGGATTCTTTCATGTGAGGAAGCTATCCAGCTAGCTTAGTTTTGCTCATATTACTAGTAATTAGATTGACCACTCAAAGGGGCCGCTAAAGCTAAAAATAGAAAAACCTTTATACATCTTCTAATTAACTAATTAATGGGTGATCACCAGCATTCTTGGGTAGTCTTTTATCAAGTTTGTTTATATTTGATTGGCCCCTTGTAGGGAAAAATTTTTTCTAACTTTGAATAACAGTTGTTTCTGGTGAGCGATTCTGGGCCATCATGGCCCTCTTGTTTGTTTTTTTATGCACAATGATTTATCATTCCATGCCACACCTTACATACATGTATACTGGTGTTTATTTCAAGACTGGAATTGGATTGTCTTTGCAATCTTTAGGCTCACTTGTGACAGGAAACATATTTGATTTAGAAATTATCTCTTCAAATCAATAACTTTACCCTGTTGGGGAGACTGTTCCTCCAGAATATTAATTCTCTCCTCCACTCCTCTGTCCCCCTTTTTGAGTGCCTCAGAGACCTTCCTCTTCCTTCTTGTTCCCTTGAAGAGGGATGTTTAAAATTCAGAGATTAATTTGGATTTACAATTTTTAACCAGGTTTTCCGAAGGAAAAAACTGGTTATTAGATTGAGGTATGTCGGCGGGCGGGCGTAAACAATTTCTTCTGTGCGCAACTCCTCCTACATTTTTCAACGGATTTTGACCAAACTTTCACAGAAGCTTTGTCATCAAGTGACCTGGCGCATATTGTCGGGGTTTTGTGATTGGATAATATTTGACCTAATCATGGCCTTTTGTTTTTTTTCCTTATATAGAATATATAGTGAATAATTTCTTCTGTGCCCAACTGTTCCTACATTTCTCAATGGATTTTGACCAAACTTTCACAGAGGCTTTGTCATCAAGTGCCCTGGGGCATATTGTCGGGGTTTTGTGATTGGATAATATTTGACCTAATTATGGCCCTTTGTTATTTTTCCTTATACAGATTATATAGTGAACAATTTTTACCATGCGCAACTTCTCCTACATTTCTCAACAGATTTTGACCAAACTTTCACAGAAGCTTTGTTATCAAATGCCCTGGCCCACATTATCGGGGTTTTGTGATTGGATAATATTTGACCTAATTATGGCCCTTTGTTTTTTTTCCTTATACAGATTATATAGTGAACAATTTTTACCATGCGCAACTTCTCCTACATTTCTCAACAGATTTTGACCAAACTTTCACAGAGGCTTTGTCATCAAGTGCCCTGGCGCACATTATCAGGGTTTTGTGATTGGATAATATTTGACCTAATTATGGCCCTTTGTTATTTTTCCTTATACAGAATATATAGTGAAAAAAATTTTCTGTGCTGAACTCCTACATTTCTCAACGGATTTTGTTCAAACTTTCACAGTAGCTTTGTCATCCAGTGCCCTGGCGCATATTGTCGGGGTTTTGTGATTGAATAATTTTTAGCTCTTACTGACCACAAAGTGGTTAAGGTGAGGTAAAGTGATGGGGCTATGTCCGGCGTCCGTCGTCGTGCGTCGTCAACAATTGGGTCGTTCAGTCTAGCAGTCACAGTTTTGATTGGATCATCATCAAACTTTGTCAGAATGTTTGTCTCAATGAAATACAGATCGAGTTCGAAGATGGGTTATCTCGGGTCAAAAACTAGGTCACAGGAGCTAAAAATAGAAAAACCTTGTTAACACTCTAGAGGCTGCAGTTTTCATCCAAATATTCTGGAAATTTGTCAGGAAGGTTGTTTTAATGATATCTAAGTCAAGTTCGAAGATGGGTCATCTCCGGTCAAAAACTAGGTCACAGGAGCGAAAAATAGAAAAAGCTTGTTAACACTCTAATAATTGGGTTGTTAACAGTCTAGCAGTCACAGTTTTGATAGGATCATCATCAAACTTTGTCAGAATGTTTGTCTCAATGAAATACAGATCAAGTTCGAAGATGGGTTATCTCAGGTCAAAAACTAGGTCACAGGAGCTAAAAATAGAAAAAGCTTGTTAACACTCTAGAGGCTGCAGTTTTCATCCAAATATTCTGGAAATTTGTCAGGAAGGTTGTTTTAATGATATCTAGGTCAAGTTCGAAGATGGGTCATCTCCGGTCAAAAACTAGGTCACAGAAGCTAAAAATAGAAAAAGCTTAACACTCTAGTGGCTGCAGTTTTCATTCAAATATTCTGGAAATTTGTCAGGAAGGTTGTTTTGATGATATCTAGGTCAAGTTCGAAGATGGGTCATCTCCGGTCAAAAACTAGGTCACAGGAGCTAAAAATAGAAAAAGCTTGTTAACACTCTAGTGACTGCAGTTTTCATCCAAATATTCTGGAAATTTGTCAGGAATATTGTTTTGATGATTTCTGGGTCAAGTTCGAAGATGGGTCATCTCCGGTTTAAAACTAGGTCACAGGAGCTAAAAAAAGAAAAAGCTTGTTAACACTCTATAGGCTGCAGTTTTCATCCAAATATTCTGGAAATTTGTCAGGGAGGTTGTTTTGATGATATCTAGGTCAAGTTCGAAGATGGGTCATCTCCGGTCAAAAACTAGGTCACAGGAGCTAAAAATAGAAAAAGCTTGTTAACACTCTAGGGGCTGCATTTTCATCCAAATATTCTGGAAATTTGTCAGGAAGGTTGCTTAGATAATATCTAGGTCAAGTTCGAAGATGGGTCATATCCGGTCAAAAACTAGGTCACAGGAGCTAAAAAATAGAAAAAGCTTGGTAACACTCTAGTGGCTGCAGTTTTCATCCAAATATTCTGGAAATTTGTCAGGAAGGTTGTTTTGATGATATCTAGGTTAAGTTGGAAGATGGGTCATCTCAGGTCAAAAACTAGGTCACAGGAGCTAAAAATAGAAAAAGCTTGTTAACACTCTAGTGGCTGCAGTTTTCATCTAAATATTCTGGAAATTTGTCAAGAATGTTGTTTTGATGATATTTAAATCAAGTTCGAAGATGGGTCATGTCCGGTCAAAAACTAGGTCACAGGTGCTAAAAATAGAAAAGCTTGTTAACACTCTAGTGGCTGCAGTTTTCATCCAAATATTTTTGAAATTTGTCAGGAAGGTTGTTTTGATGATTTTTAGGTCAAGTTCGAAGATGGGTTATCTCCGGTCAAAAACTAGGTCACAGGAGCTAAAAATAGAAAAAGCTTGTTAACACTCTAGTGGCTGCATTTTTGATTAAAATATTCTGGAAATTTGTCAGAAAGGTTGTTTTAATGATTTCTAGGTCAAGTTCGAAGATGGGTCATGTCTGGTCAAAAACTAGGTCACAGGAGCTAAAAATAGAAAAAGCTTGTTAACACTCTAATGGTTGCAGTTTTCATCCAAACATTCTGGAAATTTGTCAAGAAGGTTGTTTTGATGATATCTAAGTCAAGTTGGAAGATGGGTCATCTCCGGTCAAAAACTAGGTCACAGGAGCTAAAAATAGAAAAGCTTGTTAACACATTAGGGGCTGCAGTTTTCATCCAAATATTCTTGAAATTTGTCAGGAAGGTTGTTTTGATGATTTCTAGGTCAAGTTCCAAGATGGGTTATCTCCGGTCAAAAACTAGGTCACATAAGCTAAGAATAGAAAAAGCTTGTTAACACTCTAGTGGCTGCAGTATTGATTCAAATATTCTGGAAATTTGTCAGGAAGGTTGTTTTGATGATTTCTAGGTCAAGTTCGAAGATGGGTCATCTCAGGTCAAAAACTAGGTCACAGGAGCTAAAAGTAGAAAAAGCTTGTTTACACTCTAGTGGCTGCAGTTTTGATTCAAATATTCTGGAAATTTGTCAAGAATATTGTTTTGATGTTTTCTGGGTCAAGTGCTAAGATTGGTCATGTCCGGTCAAAAACTAGGTCACAGGAGCTAAAAATAGAAAAATCTTTTTAACACTCTAGTGGCTGCAGTTTTGATCCAAATTTCCTGGAAATTGGTCAGGAAGGTTGTTTTGATGATTTCTAGGTCAAGTTTGAATATGGGTCGTGTCTGGTCAAAAATTAGGTCACATTGCCCAAATATGGAAAAATCTTTATTACACACTAGAGGTCACATGTTTGACTCAGTCGCATCAAACTTGGTCATGATGCTTGTTTAAGACATTGCTTGGATGAGGTTGTGTCAGGTGAGCGATCCAGGGCCCTCTTGTTTACTTAATTATGGCCCTTTGTTTTTTTTCCTTATACAGAATATGATTATAGTGAACACTTCCTCTGTGGCAATTCCTCCTACATTATTCATGTTTTACATTGCACATAGTTACATTGTTTGTTGCTTGTATTTGTATTTCAAATACAACATATTTATCTACAATGGTGATAATTGAAAACCTGGTTTCATGGCATTGCCATGTTTCTTGTTTGTTTTGAAACAATTTGGATAGAATGTTGTTGCTTGGCATGGAATAGAAAAGGGGAGATAATCATGAACAGACTACAAGAAAGACAACTGTGTATTAATTCCCCAATTTACAAATACCTGATTATCACCCTTTTCCATTGAAACTTTGCTGAAATAAGGTATTATTGCAAATATGCAATAAGCTCAATTACTTAATAATTGCATTAAGCAGTTCAATCAAATACCATTATTTCTTTTACAAATCACAAATACTGTATTCAGATTGCATAATTATGTCTGTTCAATGTTCTAAGAGTTGTGCATCCCAATCACATTCAAAAGAATGACATCTTCATAATTGGTTATTGTTTTATCAGCATCAAAGTCTTCCTCCATTATATGCAACACTGATGGAACTTCACTAAGTGCCTTTAAATGATCTTTGAAACAAACTTGTTCCATCAGTGAAATGAAATTTTTGGGGCTATAGCAAAGGCCTCTAACAGATGACATACCATGTCATATAAGAACCCAATATCAACATCTAAGTGTACTTAAAAAGCAAGTCCAATATTTCCTCTTGCTTGGTAAAACACATTACATGTATATTTCTTATATTCCTTTCCTTTTATGTCACATGTAATTCGTTTTTTTTTTGCTTTTTGTTTTCTTTCTCCTAACTTCTTTTGCAACCTAAGGAACTTCTCCAACTCATGATCCTGAACATTCTCAATTAAATCTGAAAGTAGTTTGTGACTGTTGTCACTGTCCTCATTCAATTTTACATTTCTTTAAATCCATCTGTGTGATGTAATTTTGTAGCATGTGGTCATATTGTTTGAAACATCACTGGCTGTGAATCATTCCCAGTTGTTGTTCAAATTTTCACAAAGACTGAAGTTACTTACATTCACTTCTTGGTTTTCTGGTACCAGCCCTGTCCCTGGGTTTTTTCCTTGTCCCTTTGAGACAGGCCCTGTGTGGATAAAAAATCTTTGGCCACATTGTAGTTATTATTGTGGTATTGGTGCTTGACAGGTGGTTGACCATGTGATTATGATTGTAGTTGGGGGTGCTTGATGAGTATGTACTTCTCGGCATGTCTTTTTAGCCATGTCAGAGTTTCTTGCCCAGTTTTTTCTCAAATTTGCAATGTCATTCACTCTATTTTTGATGTCATTTATTGATTTTACCCACTCCGAGAGGTTATCATTGACGAGGTGATTGGTTTCTGAAGTTTTGGGTGCACAAAATTTTCCAAAATCCAGCTTCAGTGCTGGCTGTAAAAATTTCCCACGGTTATTTGTCACATCTCCGTGTGCAAATGTCAGTAGCACCACCGCCTCAAAGGCTTGATTAAACCATTTAGTACTTTCATCAGAATCACTTTCCAGCATCAAATCCATCATATTTAGTATTGGCGCCATTGCTTTTCCAATGAAATGTTGGCTATTCTGCACCCACCACCCCACATACAATGTGAACTGGTGTTCACTTGATAATTGCATTAAGCAGTTTAATCCAATACCAATGTTGCTATTACAAATCACAAATACTATAATAATTATTCAGATTTCATAATTATGTCTGTTCAATGTTCTAAGAGTTGTGTATCCACCATCTGATGGCGTCAGTAAAATGAAATTTTGGGGCTAAAACATAGGCCTCTAACAGATGACATACCATGTCATACAAGAATCCTATATCAACATCTAAGGGTACTTTAAAAGCAAGTCCAATATTTCCTCTTGCTTCGAATTTTAATGTCCAAAAGATATCACTTGTATATTTTGCTACCCTGTAGTTTAAAGGTTTAGTCAACCTGCTAGGTTGTCTGACACATATGTTCTAAGATTTCCCGAATCCAACATAAATCTTACATTTTCATCTCTTCCATTTGATTCTGTAATTCTGTTGTTGCCGTTTCCATTAAAACTGTTTCTTTGTTGAATGTAGACACGGTTCACAATTTGAGTTCTCACTGTTTTCGTCCTCTTTTTCGTCAACCATTTGAGCGTTTTCATAAGATTTCAATTGCTGTTTTGAAAAGTTTGTCGGACATAAACTGCTGTAATGAACATTGACTGATTTGCAGTGATAGCATTTATTTCTAGTGATGGAACTTCACTAAGTGTGCCTTTAAATGATCTTTCAAACAAACTTGAACCATCAGTTAAATGAAATTTTGGGGCTTAAACATTGGCCTCTAACAGATCACATACCATGTCATACAAGAACCCTATATCATCATCTAAGTGTACTTAAAAAGCAAGTCCAATATTTCCTCTTGCTTGGTAAAACACATAACATGTATATTTTTTAAATTCTTTCCCTTTTATGTCACATCTAATTCATTTTGTTACTCCAACTCGTGATCCTGATCATTTCTAATCCTTTTGCAACCAAAGGAACTTCTCCAAATTGTGATCCTTATCATTTCTAATTTCTTGGAAAGACTTTGTACAAACTGTATGCTTCAATAAATTATATAAAATATCCATCCAGTCATGTGTAACAGAGTTAGAGCAACTATTCCAATTGAAGCCTCTTTGGTATATAAACTTGATAATAAACACTGCCTAATTTACAACGCAAAATGTATTTTTGTAACAATAATTCTATATAATATTGTAACACAACAATTATGGTACATGCTCATTTTCATTGTCATCATGCTGCAACACAGTATTTAACAACTGCTTCTACATTTTAATATTCAATGAAAAGTATAATTAGTTCTGAATTCTACATTACTAGGACAGTCTTTTTTCTAAATTTTACCTCTTCCTTCTGCTACAATATAAAACCGCAATACTGAATTCTTTTTTCCTTTTCTTTGCTTCTCCAGATCTTTAAATTCAAGAGTTTCTGTTGGCTTCACCAAACCTTAATTCCCTGACATCCTTGCTGTAAATTTGATTTTATTATCAAACATCTTTTGTAATTCATTGAGCAATTCCTGTTGTGTTGAATTTTTTAGTAACATTGATGTAGAGTAATGAATTTACAGTGCCCAGTGGGCCTTTGGGTGATTTTCTTAGACTGGTTGCATATTTCTATCCAATACTTGAACACTAATTTTCTGAAGAAAAAAAAGTCATAATTGTCAACATACCATATCAAATTATGTAAGTCCCATTCTCGCACAAGAAAAGAGAAATTTAGCTGCAAAAATAATTAATTGTCAACATGATATAATTATATTATAGTTACATGTACCTGAGTTTTTGCACTAAATAAAAAATAAAACTTAAACAATGGAATTTTTTATCAAATCCAACTCATGATCCTAATCATTTCTAACTTATTTTGCAACCTTAGAAACTTCTCCAACTCATGATCTAGATCATTTCTAACTTCTTTTGCAACCAAAGGAACTTCTCCAACTCATGATCCTCATCATTTCAAGGTTCTTTTGCAACCTTTGGAACTTCACCAACTTGGGATCCTGATCATTCTCAATTAAATCCAAATGTAGTTTGTAACTACAGGGACTACCTTTGACTGAAAATTTAGGGAGAAGTCTCCCTTCTAGAAGAATAGGGAGAAGTTTTGAAATTTAAGGAGAAGTGGTGCTTCCGTGTATCATTCATCAAATCAAACTATAAAAAGGATTTTTTTTTTCAATTTTATTTCACGAAATAATAACAATTTGTAACAAGTATACAGGCATATAAAAATATATATGGCATATTAAATGAACAAATGTGCATTTAAACATATACATGACCTAATTAAATACTATTCATTTTCATTGAATCCTAAACAATATTTATCATAAGCATATTATAATCAAGCATAGCATACTTCTAGATTTTGCATAAAATGACAAAACAATCATTGGATGTCCACAACACATATCATATTAAATATACTTAACATTTCAAGCATGCCAATATCAACAAATCTGTTTCTTAAGTTCTCAACGATTTTACTGAAATCTAGAGCACTGGTTTGAAAAGTTTTACTTAAGCGTCCAATGAATGGTAAAATGTCCATCATCAAGTGTGTAAATCCAATAAACTTGTATTGTGTAACTTCATTCAAAAGTCCCTTAGCAACAGAGTTTGTAACTGCTTCATGTTCAAGTGCTACAACTCAAGCAGGGTAAGTTTCTGTACAACCCACTTCAACGGGCATTCGAGAAAAGCCACCCGACTGAATGTTATATTAGCAAACTTCAGGAAGGAAAGTTTGTAGTAAGTTTGTATTTTCAACTAATTTGTTTGATCTTCAAGGGCGGAATTGGATTAAGGGTAGTAGAAGATGTTTGTAAAAACCTGTTTCACTTGTAGGCCTCTAATTCAGGGATAGTAGTTACTAATGTCCTCATCAATGTCTATACAAGCATCATTCCTTTGAAACAAACTCCCAAAAAAAAAAAAAAAAAAAAAAAAAAAAAAAAAAAAAAAAAAAAAAAAAAAAAAAAAAAAAAAAAAAAAAAAAAAAAAAAAAAAAGCAAAGATGCATTAAGGTGGTCTTTTCAAACTGTTTTGCCCATTTAAACTTTAAGCCATGCATTCTCTATGGTCTTTTCTTTTCAACCTGCCCTTTTAGCATAGCTAATGACTGACTGTCTTCTGTATTTGTGTGAGTTAAATACATGTAACAGAGACAATCTGTGTTAAAACAGTTGGCAGAATTGACCTTAAGATTATGGAACCAATATAATTTTACAAAAATTATTTCAGTTAGATATAGCTGCCATAGGCTTTAAAGTTATTATACCTTTAAAAGTGGGGCGTTATGTGGCGGGTGGTTAAAGGTCGTTGACTTTCAAACCACGTTTGCCCCTCAATCGCTGTGGTTCTAATCCCAACAGGGACTTTGGATTCTTTCATGTGAGGAAGCTATCCAGCTAGCTTTCGGAACGTGGATGGTTCTACTCAGGTGCCCACTCATGCCTGAAATAATGCACGGAAGGGCACCTGAGGTCTTCCTCCACCAGTAAAGCTGGAACGTAGCCAAATGACCTATACTGTGTCGGTGTGACATAAAACCCAATCAAACAAACAAACCTTTTAAAGTTGATCACTTCTAGTAAGTAAATACAACAAAAATTAATGATTCAATAATCATTAACTCCTCAAAAGTTTTAGCACACAGTAGAAGCATCAGATTTGAAGTAAAGCACCGATAGTGCTTAAGAAATTTGTTGAGTATGCATGATGTCAAAATATTAAAGATACCTGTAAGATCAATTGTAGATGAAGATTTATAGTTTTATATAAATAGAATTTTATAGTCACTTATAAATCACAATGTTCGATAATGTACTTTATGACTTGTTTTTATGTACTAAAATGTATTTGTATTTTATGAATTATGTACATTGATGATATTTTAATAAACTTCAATAATGCAAAAAGTTTTGTACATGTATATATAGTCCAGGGATTTAGCCAGCCTATTGTCATGTCGCATGCCACATACCTTCAGGCATTGTGGTATAATTGCGTCATCCGTTAATATCCCCAACAAACTTTAATTATCAAAGAAACAATATCAGCATTGAATAAACTAACCATTTATATTTTTCCAAGCATGTCGCATAAAAGCTTTGTACATGTAAATAGTGAAATTAGTCATAAGTCAAAGGTCTTGGTAATAAAATTTCTTTTCTGCAGATGATTATTCATACATGGCAAGATAAAAGCAATGTAAAATAAATAATCATAGGTAATGCCATATGATACTGATCTAAATTATCTAATGAACTGTTGTGTTATTCCTATTACTGGTTGCTTCACCTAATCAATTTCTGAGGTGGAAAAATTGCTGTTCAGAACTTTGTCGCTAGAAAATTTCACTGTACATTGATTAGACCAACAAACATGCCAATCACAAAGTTGATTCATAAACACAAAATGTCCATGCAAATTCAGGAAAATACATGCAACTATGACAAGCAGTTATTTATAGAAGACTCACTCTAGTTGCCACATATGAATTTTACATTTTAACAGTCTAATAAATGATTAGAAAGTGCCTCTGAAAAAGGCTTGTTGCATTCTACACTACACATGTTAAAATTTGACAGTAAAACATGACTGGGCAATAGTTCTGTAAAAGTAGTTTAATGAAACTTTTTGCAAATGCATATTTTGACATGGATGATCAGATTGCCATGGTAACAACAAACGGAGTACACTGCATGATTGGAAAATTATGGTTAACACAATGGTCAAGCGATATGATTTGACAGCCCAAACTTTAATGTGATCATTTTTATTTGTTGAAATGCCAAAATTGTTCTTCTTTTTTTTCTTTCTGATATTAACTACATGGACATAGCAGATAGACCTGTACCATTCTTCAAATTCATCTTCACAGGTTCATACATGAAAGCACATAACAATAAAGCAGCAGAGCAGGTTTTGCACCAACCAGGATATATATTGTTGCTCAGATATGACTGCCATTTTTAAAATAAGTAAAGTTTCATGCCCACTTTCATATATATAAAAGTAGTTCTAAGTAAAATAGGATTATACCAATATTTTTGTCCCATTTCAAATGATGTTAGGATCATTATTGCATATGAGCCGTGTCATGACAAAACCGACATAATGTGTTTGCGACCAGCATGGATCCAGACCAGCCTGCGCATCTGCGCAGTCTGATCAGGATCCATGCTGTTCGCTTACAAACCCTGTAACATGTAGAAACTGATAGCAAACAGCATGGATCCTGATCAGACTGTGCGGATGCGCAGGCTGGTCTGAATCCATGCTGGTTGCAAACCCACTATGTTGGTTTTGTCGTGACACGGCTCATATATTGTCACAGTAAAACTTCATGGATAGCAGTTGCTGGAGATGGGCTCTAATCAGTTTGTTCTTTTTGACATTATAGTATTTTGAACCATCTAAATTCTCATGAATCTGGAGTCAAGCTGCTTTAAGAGTGCTGAGAGCCTGAGATATGGGAAAAAAAGTTGAAAACAAATGGCATATTCACTTTTTCCATACTTTTTATTCATATAGTAAATGACTGAGCTTCAATAAATAACACATATAACTTATAGAAGACAAAACTCTTATAATATTCAATGTTGCAAACATCTCATTTTGAGTATATTTTGTGTAAAAGCTTCAAATTATTCTTGCAACTAAACTTTTCTGTGTTTAACATTTCTGTGTTTTCCCATACATGAAGTTTGTTAAATCAACAAATTTGACAAACTTTGCTAGACACTAGCATCCCTTGATAAAGAGGCGTTAACAGTTGTGTATTGAATAATAACCACGTCTTAAGCCATCACCCTGCTGGAACTGGGTGACTAGCTTTTGCCACCAGTATAGAGCCAGGCCAGCCTGAACATCCCCTGTAGTCTGCCAGGTTCTTTACTGTTTGTACCTCAGGTTTGTTACTTTTGATTTTTAAATTTTTTGACGACAGATCTGAGAGTTGTCACTGGGCCCATATCAACCACCCAGTTCCCTTTACAATACTTCGTGCGAAACATTGGGTTGAAATAAACGGCAGTTATGGATTAAAATCCTAAACTTCTCTGACTGTTTTGAGTTGTCTTACATAACATTATCATGTTACATTACAATAAAATCACTTTCTTGTGCAATGACATACAATTACAAAGTCGTAAATCACACACCAATCACTTTAGAAGCAGTCAATTGATTTTACTTTTAAAATAAATGTCTCACAAGGTCACATATCTACCAACACTTCCTGTGCCTATAAGTTACTGCAGACCGACAAAGTCCAATACAAAAAGTATATTTTGAAAGACGTAGTTCATAAATCCATAACTGTTCCGAGGCAAGTGTCATAACTGCAGCCAGTCTTTCATATAAATACACGTTGTTGGGGACACTGCTCCACCCTCGTAACAATTGTGGAACACCTGAAAAGCACAGAGAAATAACAAATAGATGAACTTATTTAGTTTGTTTTAATGGTAAGTAGATTTTTATACATTTTCATCCGACTTTACAAAGTATATGGAGAGCTGTCCCTACTGATTCTGAAGTCTGTGTCCAGATATCATATTATAATATCATGTGCGTGCAGTAAAATATTTTTTAATATAACTTCAAATATATATTCCTTATCATCAATAAGGTTCGTAACTCTAGAAGCAATATTTCAAGAATTATCTTCCCTTGAACTTTGAATTGTTCTTAAAAAATGTTATTTTTACTCTAACTTTGTTAGTCTATAAGGCATCAACTTCAGACTTCAAATATATGTTCCTTATCATCAACCACATCTTATGTGACAAGGTTTGTAATTCTAGAAGCAATATTTCAAGAATTATCCCCCCATGAACATCGAATTTTCATTAAATGTTATTTTTTACTATAACTTCGTTATGTCTAAATGTAACTACTCCAAACTTCAAATATATGTTCTTTATCAACACATACATCATCTGAGACAAGATTCATAATTCTAGGCAAATGTGCGATTTTCCAGGATATTACTCCAGGACTGACAAACTTCTAGCTTTACAGTTTCAGGGTGCAGTGCCATTTACAAATGGATTAGTCAATCTGTTGAACATTATTTTCCAAAGTAATAACTGTGAAAGTTTGTTTATATTCTCGGATTAGCTGGAAAACCTAAAATGTTCTTCATTCCAGAAAAGGTTCAGTTGTCTGATTATATAAACTGTTTCATTTTCTGGTTATAAAATTTAACTTTGGTTATATCAACTGTTCAGTACTCTGGTTATATAATTAAAACTTGATTATATCAACTGTTAAGTACTTTGGTTATAAAATTAAACTTTGGTCATATAAAGTTATGTACACAGATTATATAATTAAACTTTGGTTATATCAACTGTTAAGTACTCTGGTTATATACTTAAACTTTGATTATATCAACTGTTAAGTACTTTGGTTATAAAATTAAACTTTGTTCATATAAACAGTTATGTACACTGGTTATAAAATTAAACTTTGGTTATATTAACTGTTAAGTATTCTGGTTATAAAATGAAACTGTCAACTTACAGGACAAGAACCACAAGGCATCCTCATAAGGCCTGTAGATTCTATAATAGGTTTAACAGATCTATATAACTTAGTTTGACCAGTATCCCCAGCTGCGGCCACTATAGATCGCTCGCATTTACCGTCGTATATCAACGTGTCCAGTATAGTCTCAATATCCTCTACTGACAACTGAACCTGTTATAATAGATATAAAGTATAATAATATTCATAAGTGTGTTGCCTGCATAATATTTGATTGAAACACTCAAAGCCATATTAAGTAGTGTACAATGCATAACACTTTTTCCAGAGAACTGATTTTTATCGTAGCATATTGTCTTAAAAGCGCTCAACTGAATTTGAAAATCTTATAAAGTTCCAATTGAGCACTTAAAACAGAAAAAATGAAAAAAGAAAACTGAGAAATTAACTCGGAATTAAATTGAAAATCAATAATTTTATTGTGACTCTTAGCTTGAATGACATTAAAAGTGTTTAAAATGCGTTTTCATTTTTAGGTCTTTTTGCACACAAAAAAAATTATTCTGAATGATCTGAAATTTTGCACACATGTACTTGGTATAGACCTACATCAAACCATGGAATAAAAAAAAATTCGAATATTTCGAAAAATCAAAGAAGCATTCTTGACAAAAAGTTGATTCATTGGTTCAAAATAAAAGAGTGTTTCAGGTTTCATATTTGGACCTTTTTAAAATACATTTCAACCCTTATGCCAGCTTGATAACAAGTTCCAAAATCTGAGATGAGAGCATAAGGAACCATTTTCCGCTTGTGGATACAAACGGACTTACTCCTTTGCTGACTGAGCCTAGGAAGTTATGAAAAATATTGCCATCTGGTTTGAAAGCTACAAGTGGAAATTTTCGATTTCGAAAACAAAAATTTTTTCAGGTACAATTGAAACTTTTAAAGCATACATTATTATGTAACATACCTTACTGATACCCAGCTCTGAAATAAATTTCCAAACATCCTGAGAAGAAGCATAGGAACCATTCCGCTGTGCTATTGGATCAACCTTGGACTCCTTTGCTGACTCAGCCTACAAGTTTATGAAACAAATGGCATACTGGTAATTACAAGCTGACAAGTGGAATTTTCGATTTCTGAACGCTACAACTGCTGTAAACCAAAGGTAATTAGCCTTTGACACCTGTATAGAGGCAGGCTCTAAAACTGTGATAACTCAATTTTTGTACTTTGATAATGATACCTTTTTAACTTTGAATGGATTGTTCCAAATTCTAAGTGGGCAAAATCTGTAATACAATTACAACAAGCTATGTGTAGGTCACTTTGACACTGGTGAAGGGAGACTTAAGGTGCCTCTCTTTGCATTATTTCAGGCACAAGTGGACACACATGTAGAATTGCTAGCTGGACTGAACAAATTCACAGTGCCTAGCAAAATTTAAACCCTCAGTGGTGTTTTGAAACCAGTGGCTATAGATGATCAGCCAACAAGTCCACTAACTTTTTTCTGCATCTTAAAATAGCTTCTGATATATCAAGGAAAAGAAAAAAACATAGAATTAATCTGGCTAACCAGGAAAAAAACCTTTTCAGAATAATTATTAAATCTCAATGCGACCATGTAAAATTCTGTATGTCATAATCATAAAAATCTTAATGCTACAAACCTTCTGAACAAGAAATTTATAGCACTGTTGGTTTAAAACTTCCACAAACTCAGACTCAAAGTCTTGATCACTGTACCATGCTCCTCCAGTCACTGTCCTGTCTGGTTCTAGATTATATAACATGTATACTTTCTTCTTTGAGGCCTGGAAGAATAAAACATCAACAAATTAATTTCTAGCATCAAAGTGAAAGTGCAGGAATATTTTCGTATTTGTATACTTCCTTTGGGATATGGAAGAAAATTCATTAAATTACAGTATAATTATGGAAATGTGTGGCATACATTATATTGTATATCATGATAACTACATGTATAAGAAATGGAGTTAATTAATGTGCATAATAATTCAAAAACGAGGGGTGCTCTTACTAGTTCATGCTGAAAAATTATCAAAATATACTATGACTACATACATAATATTTTGAATCTTACATTATTTGCAGAGCAGGTATTAACTTGAGTTATTATATATATACACAATATATATTTTCCAGCCTTCGAAGTACACGCTATCTTTAGCACACTAGTTGTCCTAGACCTAACTTTTGCCCCCCACTCCCCACCCTTTCCCTTTTTTTAAACATGCTTTAGAATAACAGCTATATATGCCAACATTATTAGTGTTTAAAAGAAGTTTAAGTATACTTGTGCCTCATATTTCCGTGGTACTTAAATGTTTAACAAAGACAACAAAAGCTAGAATAAAATTCAAAAATACCTTGAATATTATAGCAAAGACCTGTCAATTACATCATATTTTATTCCATTTAATGTTTGCATGTAAGCAATTATGTAAACAACATGGCAATTGACACCTATCTGCTGTCAAGTGAGTTAAGTTGTGTTCTCATATTTCCAAGGCAATTACATTTAAACAGCTTCAAAAGCTAAACCAATAGTAATCCTTATTTCTTAGTTCATCTATTCCTAGCCCTGTCTGAATGTGGAAATTTTCTCTATGGCATTTATCAAATATCTAAATGGTTGTTTAACAAAGACAATTGTCTTAAAAGGTATGAAAACTAAAAGTAAAATGGTGAAATAATTCTTTGCTCTTAATCTGAATAAAATATTAAGTTTTCTCAGTTGTTTATGTTACGTTTCAATAAAAATAGAATAAGAAAGTGAAACTTAAACTGGCAGGTGCATGAAGTCTATGAGGCACTTGAGACTGTTTATGCCTAATACCTTGGAAATATGGGTACCACGGAAATATGAGGCACCAGTATACATGTACAGCTAAACCCTATAAGGCTCTCATCATGTGCACATCTCTACATGTACATGTATATACTGTAAGCATTCAATAAAATGAGTGAATTAGACAAATGGTACCAAAGGACCAAACCTACCTTTATCTTGCCATTCTTAATATTTGTTTCAGATATTTGATCCATTTTTAATGAAATTTACTAGTGTAAGCCTCCAAACAACCCCACACTTGGAATCTTAACAAATACTGGTATTCATAATTAATGTAATACTCATTTCATCACAAATTCTGTGAACCCCAGATATATATTTAAGTGCCACTTTAATGTAGTTGCGAAAATAGTAGGCCAAACATTGTTGTAATTTTAACAGCAGAGTATTACATGTAATATTAAAAACTAGGTTCTGTGTTGGCAAAGAAAAATATCAGGATCAGGGTCTGCAATGATTCTGTTTTCAATGATTTATTACATATTAACAATATTTGATTTGCGATGAAAATATCTTATTTTATGGTTTTAAGATTTAGGAAATTTAATACTAAGTTCTGGATCAAAAGAAGCATCAATTGTAAAATCAGGATCAATATTGGATCAACATTTTCTTAAAAAGTGATAAAGATGCATTATTTTGTATTATTTCAACATAAAATGTGTAACAAATAAGCATACACTATTGAGAAATTTTGAAATAAATTTTTTGATCCTGATTCTCATCAATAACAAGAGCAAAATTGTGGTGTTAATGCTCGTCTGTTAAAGAATTTAAGTTAAAAAGGTGCATAACTCCATAAATATTGCTTTCATAATTTTGTCAACCTACAACTGCACCTTGTCTCCAAATTTCAAGTTAACAACTTTTGAAATAATTGAATAATGAGCTTCATAAAAGTTTCTGCATGTTGACAATGACTACAATGCCCCAGCAATTATAATAGCCTGACTTTTTCTTTACAGCAGATGAGCTAAAAATGAGGTCAGGCATGTATTTCATTACTTTTTAATAGGACTAGAAAATCACTTTCTTTTTTTTACTTTATAAGAATTCATGTACATCTATTAAACATGAGTAATAAGAAAAAAAAAATATTTTTTGAAAAATAAAAAGGTAACAAGGAAACCATATATTTTATAATTGGCCTAGTTTTCAGCCATGGCCACAAATGAGGGCAAAATTCCTTGCTAATGATATAAACCACTTCAATAAGGTACTTAATCTCAAGGTCTCAAAGTATTGTTTTAATATACTGTTAGTAACCGAGGGGATACCATTTTATATTCAGGCAAGGGTTAAAGGAGAAATGTCTTGCATGGCAAACACTACAAAATCTATCATGCTTGAAATGGCTCATTTGAAACACTGAATTATTCCCTAATTGACTCAACAAAATATATTTTAAAAAAATAAATTCTAAATAGCCTATATAATTATATACTGCTTGTTTGTAACGTCACTTTTCATTGGATAAAATCGTGACACTTATATAAATTTATATACACAGCTGCTGTCAATTTATGAAAAACATGCTTGCTGTATTATAAATTTGTTATAAATATTTCTGCCAGGTTATATGACCGTATATAAACGGTTGTTTGCAATGTAACCCGAGTCGTTATTTTTAAACAGCCATTTATATAAGGCCATATAACCTGTCAAAAAATCTTTATAACTACTAATAATATAAGTACCAGTAGATATAAATAGGATGGTAATGTTAAGATAATAATAATAATAATAAAGTCTTTATTTAAAGAGGCTACACAGTTGCAACAAAGGCAATCTACCCTGTGGGCCTCATAAAATGTACATATTTACAATCATACAGTTGTGAATAACATGAAATATTATGCAATAACATTAACATAATTATTTTGATATTGCAAATAGACAATAATGATAATAATTATATAAAGTGCACAATAAAATATACAGTGAACAAGGCATTTCAAAATTACAAATAAACCTTTGACAATAACAATATTTCAATTAGAGCAGTGTTTTTCTTATAATTTTATATTTGATTTGTCTTTTTCCAATTTTCTATGTATTTATGTTTAAAGTTTTGAAGTGATTGTGCAGAGCGTATGCTGATTGGTATTTCATTCCAAATTTTTGATCCTAAATAGTTTAAACTTTTTCTGAAAAATTCTACTTTTGGTTTTGGTTGGTATATGTTAAGTTTTGAATCTGTTGAACGTGGGGTGCGAGAATGAATAGTATGGTTGAAGGTAAATTTTTGTTTTAAGTACTCTGGGCAAATATTGTTAATTGACTTATATACCATAATTGCTTGTTTATATTTGACTTGGTCTGGGAATTTCATCCAGTTTAATAAAATGAATAGATTTTCAGTCGGGGCATCATATGGTTGATCTAGTATAATCCTAGCTGCTCTTTTTTGAAATCAAACTATGGATTGTATTTGCTCCAAATTACAATTTCCCCAGATAGAGCAACAATAGTCTAAGTGAGGTAGTATGTAGGAGTTAAAAAATAGTTTTCTAATGGGAATGTCTATGAAATATTTAATTCTTTGCAGTAGGTATAATTTGGAATTGCACTTTTTTAACACATAATAATGTGTGTATAATGCATCATATGAAATATCATAAACAAAACAAACTGTAAGATAATGAAAGGTTTACGTATGTTGTAATGTGATAATCTATGACAACATGTAAATACTTACAGCTACAGATTTCACAGCTTTAATGAGTTTCTTGCTCTCCAGATTCTTCAGTATCTTGTTAACTTGTGTCAATAACAGGTTAGACTTAAACCTAATGTCCCTTATCCAGATTCCTGTAAATGTTAAACACCATATTCTATAATTTGTTGCAAAATAGATAGCTTGCCAATTTGAATTATTTGTTGTGTATCAATAGAAGGTCAATGCCCCTTTTTCATGCATTAACATCTACAGAAGCACAGAGATGCATTTAAAAGCCAAGCCCAGGCAAGTGAATGAATAAGTCTGAGGGCTTCTGCAAATGTGAATGCATATGTGATTGTATATGTCTGATTTGGTTATTTTGCTTTATTTGTTTATTGTATAAATTAGAACTCCGCGAGTCGGATGTGTCGCTTTGTGAACAATATAGTTTAGGAGAAATGGCCAATACAAAAATGAAATATGAAAATTAACACAGGGCAATAACTCAAAAAATAAGAAGTGAAGAGGAGCAGTTTCTGTGCACTGCACTTCTTACCAATAAGATCTATCATTCAATGAAGTTTCATGTCCGTAGCTTTTATAATTGATGAGAAATGGCCTGGACAAAAATAAAGTATGAAAATTAATAAAGGGTAATTACTGAAAAATAAGAAATGCAGAGTACCGATTCTTATGCACTGCACTTCTTCTTAATGAGATATATCATCCTATGAAGTTTCATGTCCTTGGCTTTAACACTTTAGGAGAAATGGCCTGGACAAAAATAAAGTATGAAAATTAACAAAGGGCAATAACTCAAAAAATAAGAAATACAGAGTACCGTTTCTTGTGCATTGCACTTCTTCTTAATGAGATCTATCATCCTATGAAGTTTCAAGTCCATAGCTTTTATAGTTGAAGAGAAATGGCCTGGACAAAATTAAAGTATGAAAATTAACAAAGGGCAATAACTCAAAAATTATGAAGTGCAGAGAACCGGTCCTTGAGCACTGCACTTCTGGTTATTAAAAGAAGCATGCATACCAAGTTTGAAGTCAATCCGACTTATAGTGACTGAGTTATGGGGACGCTGACAAAGACGTGGACGCCGACAAAAGTAACCCCTATATATCGCCTTTTGAAGGCGACACAAAAAAACCAGTTTTGTCATGCTTTTATCTGCTGGTGAGACGTCATTTTACAACATATATTGATAATGTAATTATTGCAGTCAGCTGTTTTTACATGGCTACCTGAGTCACACATGTTAAAACTAGAAATGTGTCATCATGCCACGGATGCCCCCGCATGCAGCCAAAATTTCAGATGTTATAATATTTAGTTCCAAATTTGTTTGCACAAATTATTTTTTTCATTTTAAGTTCAAAGCCCTTAAAACTTTTCAGTGTTAACACAAACCATTTCCATACAATGTTCAAGGCACTGAAATAATTCAGTCTTAACCTTTTGAAAATAGCATATTTCATATTTGTAGCCAAAATAATGGCTACATACATTTCCACAAAAGTATGAGTGCTAAAACTGAAAGTTCAAAATTTTTCCAACATTCAAGAAAGACAAGTTTGTCCAAAATCATTGAACCACGACCAAATTCAAACTTAAACTGCTTATTCCTAAGATGTATCTATATTATTTTCAAAGTGAAAGGGACATAACTCTGCCAAAAAAACCATGACCAAATTCCAACTTGACCTGCCCATTCCTTTGACATATCCATATGTCAAATTTGAGTTGAATATGTAACACTGTTGGGTAGATAATGAACAAAAACTGTAAATTTCATATTAGGGGCTTTACTCTGCCAAAAATCATTGAACCATGACCAAATTAGAACTTGACCAGCGCATTCCTTTGACATATCCATATGTGAAGTTTGAGTTGAATATATTGTACTGTTGGGGAGATAATGAACGGAAACTGAAAATTTCATATTATTTTCAAAGTGAAAGGGGCATAACTCTGCCAAAAATCATCGAACCATGACCAAATTGGAACTTGACCTCTATTTTATCATGACATATCTATATGTCAAATTTGAATTGAATGTGTTGTACCATTGGGGAGATAATGAACGGAAACTGAAAATTTCATATTATTTTCAAAGAAAAAGGGGCATAACTCTGCCAAAAATCATCGAACCATGACCAAATTCGAACTTGACCTGTATTTTTTTCATGACATATCCATATGTCAAATTTGAGTTGAATGAGTGCAACCGTTACTAAGATAATGAACGGAAACTGATGATGACGGAATGACAGAATGACGGAATGACGAAAGGACGGAACAGGGTGACACTATATGCCCCGGCCATTACATGGCGGGGGCATAAAAACATGCAACAAAGTGTATTAAATGTGATTTTATTAATTAATGCATGTTTTATTTCCCTTAAAAGTATACCAGCATGCACAATTTTTATGCAAGCAATTTAGTTTAAATACCACAAGGGAATTTATCTCTTTTATATAAGTAGGCTATCAAATTGTTGGTTTTACTCAGGTTTCATGTGAGGAAGATGTGAGGATGCTATCTTGGTAGCTTACATAATGTTGGTGGCCCTAGTTACCATCCAATCTGTCCCTGAAGAATGAATTTAGTGGGGCACATGATGTCTGCTAGTAAAACAGGAAAGTCAACTATGGCCAGTGACTTAAAACTAAACCAAGAACTTTTATAAGGTTGGTTTCAAAGGTAGGTTGATTCTTTTATTCTGCCATAAACATCTACATATTCTTATTCAAAATATTAAAATATTACATGTACATCCATTGTGATAAAAGAAAGAAAATATATACAATGTACATTTTAATACTACATTTTAATTATAGTTTAATGTAAACATGTTTTTTGGTGTTTTTCTGTTTTGTTTTTTGTTGTTTTTTCCCCCATGCATATCAAGTCTTTCCAGCAATTTTACATGAAGACACAGAAAAGAAGAAAACTTGAGGACAGACAGGGTTAGAGTTGGCAAGAACAACAACAATATTTTACTTCCAGTGTTACCTTTATTGCCTGCATCTTTGATGATTTGATAGACAACTTTTTCCTGCTGATCACCCCCTTTCAGAACATCTGTTGCTCCCGGGTCCTTCAACTTGTATATCAGCTTCCCTGTACTGCTCTTCAACAAATCTATACGGCCCTACAATATACCGAGTCAATTATTTACTAAAAAATTATAAATATTTCTGAAGTCACATGTACTTATTTACAAATATTTCAATACAATGTATTTCTGAATTTACTGGTGGAGAAATACCTCAGGTGCAGTTTCATCATTATTTCAAGCAGAGGCTGAACCCTGAATAGAAGAAATTACTTCCAACTAAAAATGAGTTGTCACGCCATGGATGCCCCCGCATGCAGCCCAGAATTTCAGATGTTATAATATTTAGTTCCAAATTTGTTTGCACAAACTTTTTTTTTCATTTTAAGTTAAAAACTCTTAAAACTATTCAATGTAAACACAAACCATTTTTATACAAAGTTCAAGGCACTGAAACTATTCAGTGTTAACCATTTGTAAATTGCATATTGCAGATTTGTAGACAAAATAATGACTACATACATTTCCACAAAAGTATGAGTGTTGAAACATTCAAGAGTGATAACTTTGTCCAAAATCATTGAACCACAACCAAATTCAAACTTGAAAAGGGTAACTTATTTTACACACAATATGCTGAAATAGATTTGCTGTTTTTTATTTTCATTAAGTGTACAAAAGGGAGAAAAGTCAGGAAAATGTGATGTAACTAGACAGAATACACTCATAAACATTGTCTTTATGACCCAAGGAATATCAAATGAAAACCAAGACTTTTTTGTCCTGAATTGTGAATAAAATACTAAGTAGATCTTGCTCATGCTAAAACAATACAAATAATGCCATTTTTAAATGGCTAGTTTATTGCTATTTATTGTCTGATTTTCAGAGTTCTTACACCAGTGAAAAGCTCAAGATCTTAGTTTCATATTAATATTACCTGCTGCAACATACCTGATGACCCAAAAGGTAATTAACTTGACAGTTTAACTTACCACCAGTAGGCCATTTTACATTATGATTTATATAGAGACATATGCATATCTTTACTTGAAACACAACTGATTGGAATAGCCTGTAGTCTGTTAATTCCAAAACTGTTTATCAATGTGTTATAGCCTTTGACTTTATGTCTTAAATTTAAAGCTATTTGCACATGTAAGGAAAATCCAACTTGCCAAAACAGGTCAGCAATGTAGATGGAAGGTTCAAAGACACTCAAACTAAACAGAATGATAAATACTATCACAAATAACTGTTTTTTGTCACCTTAGTGCACTAATGGTTAACTCATTATATAATTTAATAGGAGTTTACCCATTACTGCACTAAACTGATGATTTTATCTTTAACACGCTAGACCATGTACAACAGCTGATGCATGTTTGTTTGTATTAGCATCAGAAATGTTGTTGTATACACTATTATACCTTCGTTTTATTTAGAATAAGTAAAAAAATACATGCTTTTTCAAGTTGTTGCTTCTGATGAGTTATAAAAGCTTCATCAAAACAAGAATACTCACTGTTGATAAAAGCCTGTTAATGGCAGTAACTCGCTGTTTAACATCAAACTGTGGCATGTCCTCTTGTATCAAAGCATCATTGATTCCATCTGGATTCTTATGACATAACATTATAATCCTGAAAATAAATAACTTGTATCACTCTAGCTTTACAAACCACTTACGAACTTTCGCTATATATATATGCAGTATTTCTATAGAGTGGAAGTCAGTGCGTGAGCATGCGCTTAGCCATGTCTCATTCAGTTACCGTTCACGTTTCCTACGTGGTTGCTACGAAGCGCCATGTGTTCGGCTGCCACTACACTTAGTGTACATCGCTTTCACAACTAATATATCAGTCAAACAACACCTATAAACTACACATAGTTGTTTTTCATATTAATATTTTGCATTTTCAACTGATAGTCAAACAAATATCTCAATATTCTTTCGCATTTAACATATTGTTTACATATGATGACAGCTAGTTAGAAGGCGAACGCTGTGTATAGATTACTTCCGGTCCAGAAAATTCCTTTGTTTACCATAAAAACTCATTGTTTACCACAGCAACCGCATATATAGATAGAAAATAAATTATATATGGTTATTGAAAAAAATGTCACTTTCTTATCGAATAATTGAATTTATAAATACAAAGTCTTTAGAAAAAGTCCCTTCTTTGAGTTCATTTAAAAGGGGAACAAATTGGCAGAATTCTAGACAGGGGAAACATGAGTTATCATTCGTGGCTAGGGAATATGGCCAACTAAAATCATGCAAGCGAGTTTGTAAGTGCAAACTATGTTAATAACCAAGGAATATAAATGAAAACCTAGAGTTATCTGTCCAGAATTGCGAGTAAAATCAACTTTTAAAATGCTAAAACAATACAAATAACGTCATTTTTAAACTATAAGTGTATTGCAATTTATAGTTAGATTTTCAAAATACTCACACCAATTATAAGCTCAAGATCTAGGCTTTGTATCAATATCAATTTCAACATTTCTTCTAACACAGATTATTTATTAAACTTTGAGTCTTTCCATTTTACATATATTTTAAACTGAGAGATATGCAGCCAGTTATCTTTAATCAAAACACAACTGATCAATAAAAATAGCCAATCATCTGCTAGATCAAATACTGTTTATTAGTGTATTGCTAAGAGTATGTAAATAACAAAATTAGCCAATCATGCTGCTACAATGTCCTGTTACTAGAGTGTTCCATTAACAGAAGCATAAGTTTGTAAAATAACATAGTTCCCCAATCCCTAGATAGGTGCCCTGCCTAAAATAACCTGGCCCACAATACCAAAGAAGTGGCTGGGATATTTCTATGGTTGAATTTCACCACAGATGTTCTATTGCTGGATCATATGAAACATATATATACCGTCTTTTCCTTATCCAAGATAATCTAGCAGATAACGATTTCCAATTGTGCCCCCAATTGAAAGAAATCATAAATATTTGATCGCGAAAACCTATTACTTTTAAATTTTTCCTGAAAAAGAATGATACTATGCTTATTTTAATAACACTACCGTGTTTCTAGGTCAGTATCCTCAACAGGTTCTTGTTTGACATTCGTTGCCATGGCCAAAATAAGCTGTGTTTCTCCTTTTTTCTTTAAAATTAAGATGTTTTCATCATCCGGAAGTGATACTAGTGCTAGACAGTTCGGTCGTAAGTAATTTCGGTATCAAGGCAATTCAACAAACAGACATTCTGACGATAAAAATGTAAGACATATTCTAGTGATTTAAATGATCTTTAACCAATACCTGATATAAATGATTAAAATCCACTGTTCAAAATCAAGTGATCAAAGGAAATATAAAGAAGAAACTGGGCACATATGCAATGCAATTGCATATGGATTAGTAGGCTAGTAATCAAGAAGGCCTAGTAACAACATTTTACCAAAATGTTTAAATACATACATGTGTAAATATTTAAATTGAATTGACTTAAATCTGATGAAAAAGTAAATCAGTTGCATCTAAATTACATAAAAATTATCATATGACATATTTAATAATCTTTAAAATTATCAGCAAACATTGAAATGTGAACAATTTTAAAGATCATGCAACTCAATTTTTTATGATTTTATATCATAAATATAATGCTCAAATGAAGAATTATTAATACTGTAAGTTCCTTAAAGCATTATTTGTACATATATTACTGAATTTACATTTCATGTTAATAAAGGGAGGTCATTAGAAATTCATTTTCTATAAAAAGTCAATTTTTTCAATAAGAACTGTATATGCATACATGTATATCTAAATGATTAGATATAATGTGGAAAAATATTTGCAGTACATTTTTTACATATTCTTCGATGTTTGAAAATTGTTTTAGAAACATAATTACATACATATAAAATTTCACTTAAATGTGGTAACAACCTTAATTACAACATGCAGGACTTTTCTATGTCTAAACCAAATACATACATGTACGCATGTACATTTATGTTATTGCATGTAAATTATTCATTTAAAAGAACTCGCCAAATTTTGGGTGAAATATTTTGTATTTCCTCATGCTCTATATTATAATTTTTTTTAAAAATGTCTCAGAAAATTAATGTTATTCGTCCGTCTGTTTTTATTTTAAACTATTTATAAAAGCATTTCCTCATCTAAAAATTGTCATAAATAGTCATATATTACCCTAGAAAAATCCGTCTATGGAACATATATTACCACCTAATGTACACGCAGAAGTAACATTAGAAGCATTTATTTCATTGTCAATTGTCATTGTGACTCTACTGGTCTCAATATCAAGAAATTAATTCATCAATCATATGTACAAATTTTAAGATATTTTACTTTTTTCAATATATTTAACCAGTACCAATTTGTCATAATCTTCAGTGAATTGAAGGAGTCCGGTATTCACAAGAAGAAAAGAAGATGAAACACTACTGGCTTCCAAGCAGTTTCCGTTCCCAAATGGCACCTTTTAACAAATAAAATAAAAATCTGTCTACGGAAGAGTACAAAACTTTGACAGAACAAAGTTAGGTACCTGTCCAGCATAATTTGAATATAATTCAGTACCAGTAAGAAATATGAAGATGATTTCACCAAAGAAATATGACTTCCCAGCCTTTTTCTTTGCTGTCTGCAAATATATTGTTAAAAACTATTGATTTACCTGGAATGGGTCTCAGTTATTGCTCATAGACATTCAAATAGAATTCCCCAGGTTTTTCTAATTTCAAAATGTCGCAATTTCTCTAAGGTAACTTTAAACAACAGACAAGACTTCAAAATATATAAATCGATGTACTATTCTAACTGTTGCTTTGCATAGTAAACAAATTTGGTATGAGTATCTCAAATAAAAGTACAGGTATTTGGGAGTGAAATGTCTATATGGACAAAACAGGAGTGAAATGTCTACAGTGTGAAATGTCTTGGAAGTGAAACATCTTAATTAGGTGGACTTTCTTGCTAGCTGATATTTTGTCTGCCTTAAATATGACGTGGCAAAACAAGTTTGTTTTGAACAAGCTCAATGAACATAGCCAACAACTTTTTCAATTGGCTTTTCAATTTTGTCGTTTTTTACAAGCGTTCTTAAGGGATTCCGTATTTTTCCTCTATTTTCTTTCCCAATGCTCAATATGTTTCATGTATTTTTTTCCTACTCAACTTTAAGTTAAATATATCATATAATTATTAAACTTTTTGATCGGTACCTCTATTCGAGGGTCGAAATGTATATGGGTTGAATTGGATTAAATCCAACTGTCCTTTTACCGAAATGGACCGAAATGTCCAGAAAAAAAAATTCGAAAATACTAGAGTTATTTTCTCTTTTAAAAATTAGGATTAGGGAGTATTTATTCTCTTTTATGTCAAGAAATCCGATAGAAATACTTAAAAACTTATAAATATGATATTCTAAGTAAATTTTTACTTTCTTATTCAACAAAGTATTTTTTGGCGAAACTAACCATGACTGTCATGGCGGAAGGAGAGGTATTTTTTTTGAGAAAACAAATTTATTGTTTATTCATGCTATTTAGTGAAAATCAAACTTATTTTTTGTTTGTTTTGTTTCAGTTTGAACTGACGGAGGGCTGCAGATTGCCTGTTTTGCTAACTAATGGAGAAGGATGGCGTAAGATTATTTGTTTACGTTTTTATTCGTACTCAGAATTTTCGTACACATTAAAATAAAGGCAATCTCCTGGATTTAACTCCTATCAATACATTAGAAGTACAACTTGTATATAATACACTTAAGAAAATAGAATCATCCTTATATATACTCTTGGCTAGCTGTATGAAGTCACATACGCCAGAGTTGACTTCAAACCACTTGCCCCTCATCGCTGTGGGTTCGAATCCCTACAGGGACTTTGGATTCTTTCATGTGAGGAAGCTATCCAGCTAGCTTACGGAACGTCGGTGGTTCTACTTAGGTGCCCGTTAATAATGCACGGAGGGGCACCTGAGGTCTTCCTCCACCAGTAAAGCTGGAACGTCGCGATATGACCTATACTGTGTCGATGTGACGTAAAACCAAAACAAACAAACAAACACATACGCCATGTATGGCCTTTAAACACTGTAAGGATAGTTGTCCGGCATTAAATTTTTCAATGATAAGTTTTTGGCAGTAATAAAGGCACAGTAAATCGCAAGTTTAATTAGCTTGTTGCTAAATATTAACATGTTTTGTAAATATTTTTGCGGATTATGTTTGGCAATTTCCACTTTATCACCATATTGTACCTGGTATATTTTGTGTATCAAAGTAAAAAAGTCAACCAGATAAAATGTGCTTCCATCTTTATCCCTTTTTGTATATAAATTCTGCTTTATGTATTGTATAAATTTGAGCCTCTGGGTTCAAATGATATGTTTTATTTTTCCAGATTGGGCTGAGATTCTTGGGAAGAAGGAAGTCAATGGGAAACCACTTTTCTATGTCCATTATGATGACTGTAAGTTGTAAAAACCTATAAAGTGATAATTTCATTAATTCTTGTACATGTTTGTCCAGAAATTTGTTATAGTTTGCCAATAATATTTATACTTATTTTGGATGTACAGTTAAACCTGTGTAAAGCAGTCCTCTGCAGAGCACTTACCTCTTTACATTAACAATACCAATTGCTCAAAACTGAATTGAAACTGCACACTCAATTTTACTGTTCTAGTAATTTCACTTCTCATCAGCAACCAAAATATTCATTTCTGAAATGCCAGGTCTTGGTCTGAAGAGGTTGTACTGTATATTTATTTGAGATAAAGCTAAATTAAAAATGATACATGTTTTGATTACACAAATGATATATTTTTACACAATTTGTAATAGAGTATTAAAGTTACATTAAATAAATATGTTAAAATATTTTTGCCGTCGGCCTAAAAACCAAGCATTCTACAGTTTCATTAACCTTTTTAACAGTATCATTGTAAATCTCATCAAATATTGTTCATAAATTAGGATTTTAAATGGAAAACCCCACGGTAACACTAAAGTTCGTATACGAATTTTAACATGCAAATGAAGACTAAAATCAGCTCGTGTATGCGCTACGTCACGGTGTTTTAGTTGCTAAATATAAGATTTTCTTGTGCAAACACACTTTTACCGTTTAAGCACTAGGCCTGGGGTTCAGAAAAAATAATCATCTCATAAAAAAGATTAAAAGTGTACGACAAAATCCGTTACAATGCGGAAATATACTGTTAAATTAGGACTGCTACTTATAGTCATGTTTGTTGATTTAATATTGATGTACGGATGATCTGAAGGCGGAGTTTCTCATGCAAACAGAAAATGTACTTTCGAATTCGCCACAGTGAGGTTGCACATTTGTATGCTCATTAAACTCATTTTGGTTGTCTGGACACCAAAATAAGATCTGGGGTCGATATGAAACCCATTTTATTAATGAAATGTCGCTATTTCTTTTTTTTTGTGAAATTCATTTAATGTAACTTTAAATGATAACCATTTTTGACATTTTTTTATAGCAAAATAATATTTTGTTACATAAATTTTTTATTCAATTGTGTCTAATTTGATGATTATTAAATTTTAAACACAAAATGCCAATGAGGTAAAATAATATTGCAGCCAAGGTACATGAAAATATGGTACTATGGTTATTTTTACTTTCTTGCTTTGCTACATGTACTTAGCATTTGTTTGTATTAATTTTGTTCTTAACACATAAAAAGCCCCCCCCCCCCCCCCAGAAAAAAAAAATCATCAGAAATAGACTTTTGACTTGTGACCTCATGCCCATGGCAGAGTGGTTTAAGAGGTTGTCAACTTCTACAGCTGTGGTCACATGTTTCTCATTGCTATAGGTTCAAACCAATCTGTGAGAAAAACTGTCCAGCTAGTTTTGAGAAGTGTCGGTGGTTCTTCAGTGGTGCCAATTTGTGCTGGAAATAAGTCAACTGACCTTCACAGAATTTGGAGTTACATGCTGTTAAATCCCTATAAAAAAAACCAACAACAAAAAATGAAAACATGAAATGAAAGAAACTGATTTGTTATATAATTTTGTTATGATTATGACTAATAACTACCATATTGGTTTTCCAGTCAATAAAAGATTGGATGAGTGGGTACCAGAGGCTAGGATGGACCTCAGTAAGATGGAACATCCTAGAAAGGAACAAAAGACACCCAAGAAAGAGATTGGCAAAGCTTGTACCTCATCCAGTAGACCTTGTAGCCCAGACCCATCAGTTCTGGTATGATTAATACAAATATATTCCTTTAGTATGTAAAAGTAAGAATTAGATAGTCACCTATAGGTTTTATGTCAGTCAATAAGTAGTAATTAGTAAATTTTTCTACATTCCACATTTACTATTTATTTTTTAAATAGATTATATTTTTTTGACAAAGCTCAATTTGCTTCCAGTAACAAAGATGCTTATTCATTAATTGTCTTTTTGCAACTCATGAAAAATGTTGAAATGTGCCTAAAAATTGCAGAATTCCAATGTACATGTATATATTTGATGAATGTTTCACTTGAAATGACAGTTTCATAGCAGTTTTACTTAGGCTGTTACTTATCACTTTGAACACAAAGCATTGTTGGTATTCATCGCAACTCTTGGAAAATGTTAAAACTTGCTTAAAATTTGCAGAATTCCAATGTCTATATATGATGAATGTTTCTCTTGAAATGAACTGTCATTGCATTTTTACTTAGATTCTTACTTTTTTCAATTCAAACACAAAGTCTGTAAGCTATTATTCTGAAAAAATATACTATCAGGTACAGATTCTTACGAGTGTGGGTTCTTTGAATAAAAAGGAAAACAAATAAATTTGGGTGCAAGTATATATTTTGCGAAAGTTATTTGTGATATGAATTTGGTAAAAGTGTTTTAATAGATACATGTATATGAAGACACTGAGAGGGTGCTGTTTAAAATATTATTGGATCAACATTACAATTTATCTGCAACTAGAGGGTGTGAAATTCATGGGGATCAAAAAATGGCTTTTATCAGAGATTAAGATATATCATGTTGCTACAGATTTTACTTTTGATTTAATAGAAAGATTATAATGAGTTAATTTTGAAGATTTTAAGTTTTACACAATAATTGAAATATATATATAGAAAATTTCCAGTGATAGTCATTTAATATCTATTTACATATTTAAAAACTGACATGTTTTGTTTTTATAGAATGGAACATCTGGCTCAAACAAAAAAGCTCCTATTGGAAGCAGGAAAAGAAAACTTGATGACGACGTAAGTCTTGGCACTTAATAAAATATATTTGTATAATACTAAAGTATAAAAACCAATAAAATTTTAAGATCCCTTACAGATATATGGGAAATAGTGTCAAAGTAGGTTCTCCCATATCTTTTACTACTGTTTAATTCAACGGATTTTGTAAAATATTTTTTCAATAAAGCTTATTTTTTGTTGTGGGAGAAAAAACTCCTGGTCGAATTAGGAAAGTTGATATATTATTTGTGTATAAAGCAATGACTTCAGGAAGGTAGGGGAGCTTGATAACCTATTGTGTCTAAGACGGCAAGATTTAATTTCTTAGGATTTTTTTAAAGTCATAAAAAAAATACAACTCTCGCATTGTTTTGTGCATAAAGAAACATCACTGTAATGTTGATTTAAAAAAAAAATCGATGTACATGAACTATTTTAATGGTATACATATCTGAAAAAAGGGATTTTAAACTTTTATGCAATTATGGGAATTGGTTCATATATATACATGTATATTAGGTTGTGGCATGTACTGATTTAACTATGCTTTCGTGCACATAACATATATATTGAAATAAAGCTCGAGAATAGCCGTCATATAATTGAAATATGACTCTGTTCAAGTGATGAAAGAGTTTTTAAACTCAAAGGTGTTGGAATTTTCAAGTTTGAATGCATATTCATATTCCTTTTTATACCCCCAAAAACAAAGTTTGGGGGGGTATATAGGAGTCACCAGGTGGTCAGTCGGTCCAGACATCCGTTGCATTTTCCTTGTCCGGAGCATAACTTGAAGACTAATGGTTGGAATTCAATATAACTACATACAATGGTCAAGCACATTGAGAGGAAGTGCAGTGCACAAGAACCATAACTCTATCTCGACTAATTACAGAGTTACTGCCCTTTGTTACTTTTCCTTGTCCGGGGCATAACTTGAAAACTACTGGTTGGAATTCAAAACAACTTCAAACAATTGTCAAACACAATAAGGGGAAGTGCAGTGCACAAGAACCATAACTCTATCTAAAGTAATTACAGAGTTATTGCCCTTTGTTACCTTTCCATTGCTTTCTTTTGTCCCGACCATAACTTGAAGACTAATTGTTGGAATTCATTATAATTTCATAAAATGGTCAAGCACATTGAGAGGAAGTGCAGTGTACAAGGACCATAACTCCATCTTGACTTATTACAGAGTTACTGCCCTTTGTTACTTTTCCTTGTCCAGAGCATGACTTGAAAACTACTGGTTGGAATTCAAGACAACTTCATACAATGGTCAAGCCCTTTGTTACTTTTCCATTGCTTTTTTTGTACGGAGCATAACTTGAAGACTAATGGTTGGAATTCAATATAACTTCATACAATGGTCAAGCACATTGCGAGGAAGTGCAGTGCACAAGAACCATAACTCCATCTTGACTAATTACAGAGTTATTGCCCTTTGTTACTTTTCCTTGTCCAGAGCATAACTTGAAAACTACTGTTTGGAATTCAATACAACTTCATACAGTTGTCAAGGACATTAAAAGGAAATGCAGTGCACAAGAGCAATAACTCCATTTTGACAAAATACAGAGTTACTGCCCTTTGATACTTTTCCTTGTCCGGAGCATAACTTAAAACGTACTGGTTGGAATTCGAAACAACTTCATACAATGGTCAAGCACAATAAGAGGAAGTGCAGTGCACAAGAACTATAACTCCATCTTCAGTATTTATAGAGTTATTGCCCTTTGTTCATTTTCCTTGTCTTTCTGGACTTATTACAGAGTAATTCAATAAACTTCATCAATGGCCAACCACATTGAAAGGAAATGCAACATACAAGAACCACAACTATCTTTAATTGTCCACAACCATAACTCTATATTTTAATTCTTTTACAAGATATTCTGTTACTAGGTATTCTGTTACATCCTCATTTCTGAAGCAGTCTTGTGGGGGGTATTAATCACATTTAGTGATAGTTCTAGTTTTTTTTTCAAAATAATCGGGATTGATTTAGATTACCCATATGCTATTGATATTTTTTTAATTTGAAATTGTACTCACAAGTATGAACAAATGTTTAGCACTTAAAATTATATAAACAAGGTCTGTTATAAATTGCACTTAGTCTAATGTACATTGATAGGAAAGAAGTAAAATTGTATGACTTAAAGGCACTGTATGTATTTCAGGGATTTTTTTTGGCTTATTTTATAGCCGTTATTGGGTCATATTCCCAATTGAAAATAGTATATTATTTTCCCAATTCACAGGAAAAAATTCCCAATTGAAAGTTACAAAATAAAATTATTAAATAAAAATTCTAAAATCTCTGCAAATTAAGGCTTCTTCACTGTAATAGTGCTTAAATGTTTGAAGATTCCATCATAGACAGTAATTGATTGCATACATTTAATCACTGCAAAACTTCAGTCGTGCATTTTTCCCCAATTTTTAACAAAGCACCGCTGAAATTCCCAATTCCATGGGTATAGGTCGTGTTCCCAAAATCCTGGAAAAAATCCCTGTATTTATGCACCAGTCAGCTGTCACCACCAATGGCAACACCCCTGGGGAATATCAGGGATGGTTAAAATTTTCAAACATCTCATTCAGCAAAATAGAATTTACACCAATATTAATATTAGATATATTATACACATAGAGACTTTTGTAAGTTTAACAGTTTTAGTTGTTGAACAGAGAGTTTATGCAGTATGGGTGGGGGTAGGGTCGTGTTTGAATGTTTAGACTGAATTCTACAGTATTTTGTGATTTTTTTTTTCTGCATTTTGTACCAGATTTACTATAATGATTGAAGAATAAAGGCTTGGTTTAAATAGGAATGACCATGGCACAAAATGGATCCTGAAAATCAGGATGCTTTATATATAGTTCAACTATGCTTTGCTTTATCTTCAAATGTAGATAGATAAATTTCTATGCGAATCTGCGAGACATGCCTCTTTCTGCATGACTATTTTTGTGGTATGAATGTTGTCTTTACAGATTGTGGATCCGATATCTGTGCCATCAACACCTAGTGCAAGTTTGGTAAGAGTTTTATACAGGGCCTTGTATATAGCTATACAGGTCTTGACACTTAGTTTTTGAGCAGGTGTGGTCTGTAGAAATGTTTGGTGGACATTTATTTATTTGTCATACATATTTTTTTATTCAATTTTTCATTAGTTTTAATTCCAAACAATACTACTTGAAATTGCTGATGATATTATTAACATAAGAAAAAAAACAACAACAGATGCTTTTTATTTTTTCACTCAATCTGTCAATTTTTTACATTCAAAAGTGCTGTGATTTCTGTTGTAAAGTTATGAGATCTTACTCTCTCTGAAAAAAAAAAACACACATAAAACATCAACCAGAAAAAATCAGTGGTATGAGGACCTAGCTGCTTGAAAGATCATTAAGTCCTTGCTTAATTTTTAAGGGACTTCATTAAAGTCAAAAAGCCTAAAAACATAAAATTTGAGATTCTTATTTAGATCAAGTGAAGTAATTAAACTGGATGAATCTGCAAAGGAAAATAAAAGAATATGCTGAGAATTAAATTAAAAGCGATTTCTTGTGCGTGAGTCTTAGCCCAATTTGAGTGGAAAGCATTGCAATGCTTTTCATTTTTTGGTCAATTTTGACAATAAAAACAATTGATTCTGAAAAAAAAACAGAGTTAAGGAAGTGTCTGAAAATTTGCACACAAGTTATTGGTCGAGGATCTACATCAAATGGTACAAAATATTTCAAGTAAACCCCAGTGGAGTCCCTTTAAGTGGTCTCAGACCACCGTTGATGTTGAGGACTACATAATGCCATCAAGAATAATGTAGAAATTTAAATACTTAGTGTTAATTTTTGACCTATCTTAGAATGAGTTGATGTCTGTTTAACTGGGAAAATTCATAATCTTTAAATTGATGGGTGAGGGGCAGGGAATTTAGCAATTTTATGAGGAAAAATTAAAAGTGGTGCTAGTATGGACCATATAAAACACTGGGAACTTGATCGAAATTAGATTCTTAAAAGATCATGATATTTTTTAAAAGATTTAAAAATTGTTTAGATTTTTGGACTTCATGTAAAAAATATTTCAAGAATGCAAAGTAGAAGTACTTGCACTACTTTAATTGAGTTGTAAAATATGATATATATACAATTGTATATATATTTTCAGGGTGTAGATTCTAGTGGAAGTAGATCAGCCACGCCATCTATTCCTCATATTAATTCATCTGTAAGTATAATTAAGGAATCTGCTTTAAATTTGGTGTTAACAGTATTAAGATTAGTTATCATGCAGGTTATTTCTGACACTATTATTGAAGTTTAAGATGACTCCAGAAGTAGTGCAATTATAGGCAATGAAGGCAATTATAGGCAATGAAGGATTATTTAAACTACCAACGTTTCAACAAATGGATGCTAGTGGCTGAATATATCCTTGTATCAATCCGTGCCATCTGTCATGGTCCGCACAGTTTGCTGTTCAGTCAGTACATATTTTGAGATTTTCTCTGAAAATGATGAGTGGTTTTGACCAGATTGAAAGATGGACCAGTCTATTTAAGATATTTAGTGTGGTAAGGGTTTAATTTTACAAAACTTCAGTTTGAATAGATGTAATAACTATTTGCTAATGTTCTCCCACAGATTGATAATTTATACTAGTAAATGATATATTGGCGGCATGGTCAAGTGTTTAAAGTGGCTGCATAGCCAAATAGTCAACGGATCAGACTAATAATCTTAAGGATCTCTAGCCTGTGGGTTAATACCCCATCTGGGGCAAGTCATTGTCTCTTTGAGCAAAAAAACTTTACACTCAATGCTCTGTACTGGTTTGTTCCAGGAACAGATTTGAAAGTGTGTCTATAATCTATAAGCATTAGCTTATAACTTCCTACACAATTGAACTAAAATAAATTCTGTATAAACCAAATGATATATTCTGTATGTAACAGCAGGAATTGAATGCAGATGGTAGTACAACACCGCTAGCACCTAGACAGACTGGTAGTATGGTAGCTCACCATGATGATGCCGTGACTAGAATGAAAAATATAGAACTTATAGAACTAGGACAGTTCAGAATTAAACCTTGGTACTTTTCTCCATACCCTCAAGTAAGTGAAGTTCTTTATAATATGTTTCAAGGTACTCTTTATTATGCAGAGATTTTGTGTTATAGACTTGTTTTATACAATTTTTAATCCTCCTTTCATAGTTCCAGGTATTTCATTTTCAAAATGAAACAAGATATGTTTGTAAAACATGTATGCCCCCTATCGGCAGCCAATTAGTCATGTGATCAGGTTATTATGCATGACTTCTGACCCAGTGAACAAAAAATTAATAAGGGTTATCTACTGGTCATGACTAGTCACAAGGTAATAATTATTGTGACCCCATAGGTTGTGTGCAGCAATTTAAGTTATTACAAATCTTACCAATTAATATATGCATAAATTTTATGAATCACGAAGGCCTCATTAATGACAGCCAAGTTGATATATTACATAAGACCTTCAAATGTGTATACCAAAAGCATTTTTAGTTTAATATAAAAATATCAACCATGGCAACTTGAGTTGTTGAGTTATTGGTCACAAACCATCTTTAAGTACAAGGTCAATATGTCACTGACCCCTTGACCCCAAAATCAATAGGGGTCATCTGCTGGTCATGAACAATCATCATACCAAGTTTGAAGTTCCTAGGCCTAAGCCTTCTTTAGTTATTGATCGGAAACCGTTTTTACCTACAAGGTCAATGTGACCTTGACCTTTGACCTCTTGACCCCAAAATCAATAGGGGTCATCTGCTGGTCATGACCAATCATCACACCAAGTTTGAAGTTCCTAGGCCTAAGCGTTCTTTAGTTATTGATCGGAAACAGTTTTTACCTACAATGTCAATGTGACCTTGACCTTTGACCCCTTGACCCCAAAATCAATAGGGGTAATCTGCTGGTCATGATCAATCATCATACCAAGTTTGAAGTTCCTAGGCCTAAGCATTCTTTAGTAATTGATTGGAAACCGTTTTTTTACCTTCAAGGTCAATGCGACCTTGACCTTTGACCCAAAAATCAATAGGGGTCATCTGCTGGTCATGACCAATCATCATACCAAGTTTGAAGTTCCTTGGCCTAAGCTTTCTTAAGTTATTGATCAGAAACAGTTTTTACTTACAAGGTCAATGTGACCTTGACCCATTGACCCCTTGACCCCAAAATCAATGGGGTCATCTGCTGGTCATGACCAATCATCATACCAAGTTTGAAATTCGTAGGCCTAAGTGTTCTTTAGTTATTGATCGGAAACCGTTTTTTCTTACAAGGTCAATGTGACCTTGACCTTTGACCCCTTGACCCCAAAATCAATAGGGGTCATCTGCTGGTCATGACCAATCATCACACCAAGTTTGAAGTACCTTGGCCTACTTCTTTAGTTATTGATCGGAAGCCCTTTTTACCTACAAGGTCAATGTGACCTTGACCTTTGACCCCTTGACCCCAAAATCAATAGGGGTCATCTGCTGGTCATGACCAATAATCACACAAAGTTTGAAGTTCCTAGGCCTAAGCGTTCTTTAGTTATTGATCGGAAACCGTTTTTACTTACAAGGTCAATGTGACCTTGACCTTTGACCCCTTGACCCCAAAATCAATAGGGGTCATCTACTGGTCATGACCAATCATCATACCAAGTTTGAAGTTCCTAGGCCTAAGCGTTCTTTAGTTATTGATCGGAAACCGTTTTTACTTACAAGGTCAATGTGACCTTGACCTTTGACCCCTTGACCCCAAAATCAATAGGGGTCATCTACTGGTCATGACCAATCATCATACCAAGTTTGAAGTTCCTAGGCCTAAGCGTTCTTTAGTTATTGATCGGAAACCGTTTTTACTTACAAGGTCAATGTGACCTTGACCTTTGACCCCTTGACCCCAAAATCAATAGGGGTCATCTACTGGTCATGACCAATCATCATACCAAGTTTGAAGTTCCTAGGCCTAAGCATTCTTTAGTTATTGATCGGAAACCGTTTTTACTTACAAGGTCAATGTGACCTTGACCTTTGACCCCTTGACCCCAAAATCAATAGGGGTGATCTACTGGTCATGACCAATCACCATACCAAGTTTGAAGTCCCTAGGCCTAAGGGTTCTTTAGTTATCACTCAAAAACCATTTGGTCTACGGACAGACGGACAGACAGACAAATGCAAAGCTACCCCCTCTTCTTTGAAGTGGGGGCATAAAAATTTGACAGCCCATAATAGTCAGGTATATGATGGTTTGCAGGGCTAGCACTGGTAATGGTTTTCTTTAAGGCATTTTTTTTCACAGCAGACATTGTGTTCCTGTATTTTATTTTCAAGGCAATAGTACTGTGAAAATAATCCAGATTTCATTTTTATATTTAACAGTCTGCTATTGCAAACTTTACTTACATGTATTGATTTATAGTTTGATTTCATGTACATTTGTATTGTGCATGCTGGCTATTCTCTACATGGTGACATACGTCTTTTATCATGACCATTCTCATGCAAATATGAATAATAAGACTGATTGATATAGATTAAAAGGAAATAATTTGATGCAGATATGAAGAGATTATTTCATTGATACATATATTACATGATATTGTCTCGGGGTATGATGACATTTGTTTGGTTTCTTATGATTGAACCGTATATTTCTGTTGTGAAGTAATTGAAATGTCTCTGGCTTAATCAACTATTATCCTACTTGAACAATAAATGATTACGATTAGCCTTTGCCACCAGTTGAGAGCCAGGGGCAGCCTGCACATCCATACAGTTTAACCAGGCTCCTTACTGTTGGCTTTAAACAACTTTTAAGTTTTCATCTTAAATCTCCAAAACTGATAAAAGACAGTTCCAAAGGTCCAACTAAAAGATTCAGCAAAGGTTTGATAGTGAATATAATTGAAGAAATATATGTTTTTCTTATTCATTATAATACATAGTTATTTACATCTATTTATTATATTTTGAATGTTTTTATTACAGGAATTGACAAGTACACCTAATTTGTATATCTGTGAATATTGTCTCAAATATGTGAAAAGCCACAAGTGTTTAGAAAGACATTTAGTAAGTCAGCATTGTTTGATATTTTTTGCAATTCTATTTATTGTTTCTTTCTTTTTTCTTTAAAAATGGTCTTAATAGCCAGGTGGTCTTAATTTTGGTGTGGTCTTAAGTAGGGATTCTACTGTACTTAATTATTGTAGAAATTGATTTTTGATGCTAAGTGGTTAAGGTCACTGACATGGAATCACTGATGTAGGTTTGAATTCTGACAAAGATTTTGATTTATTTTATCTAAGGAAGACATCCAGTTAAATTACAGAAGGTAGTTGGTTCTACATGGATGCCTTCTCATTTATGAAATGATGCAGAGAAAGACATCTGAAAGTTGCTTATGACCTATACAGTGTTGGCATGACTTCAAACTTGATCAAGAAATGGATTAATTTAAGCGATATATTGCATATTTATATATAATTATCTAAGAAATGAAAAAGCTATAAATTTACTGATATATTTTCTATTGACAGTCAAAATGTATGTTAAGACATCCGCCAGGGAACGAAATATATAGAAAAGCTAACATCTCTATATTTGAAATAGACGGCCGGAAAAATAAGGTTGGTATATCTTCCTAAAATAATTTCCTAAAATTTACTTTATAATTCTTGAAAAATAAAACATTTATATAAGAAAATATATTCATTTCATTCTTTACACTTAAATCTCTGTATTAAACGTTACAAAGTTCTTTGTAAATTCTGTTCATTGACTTGCAATTCTCTTCAGTTCTGGTCAAGATTTTGTTGCAAGTTTAAATTTGTAAAAGGTTTTGTGGTCTTTTTATTTTGCCTGAAACAGTACCAGATAAAAGCATCTCATGAAGTTTAATCAACATGATGTCTTTCGTAGACTTAAATGTTATGTTGTTGTGTAAAAAAGTACAGTTTTAACACACATATTTTTATTCTTTTGCAGATATATGCTCAAAACCTGTGTTTGCTTGCCAAGTTATTTTTAGACCACAAAACATTATACTATGATACTGACCCGTTCCTATTCTATGTGTGTTGTGAAAGTGATAGTAAAGGGTACCATATAGTAGGCTACTTCTCTAAGGTGAGATTACTTTGTATACAACTTAATGTTCCTTTTCCTTTACTATCTTTACAGTGGCTTTTTATGGCCTATAAGGTTCCTGAAATTTGGGTCCAGGTATTTGCGTGTAAGCTGGCTCTCCAAAACTACTAAAGGGAATAGGATGAAAATTTGTATGCTTATTTATGAGCATAATAGGTCAGTGCCAATGGCTTATAACTCTTAGCTTGGATTTTGGCAGAATCATGGCCCTTTTTGAATTTAGAAAATTCTACATTTTCCAGGCTCTTGTTGTACTATCAAGCTCTGAGAATAGTTGAGCATGCTGTCCTACTGACAGCTCTTGCTTTTATTCATGTAGATTTAATTTTTCAAAAAGGAAAATAAAGAATAATTCATTTTTGCTGCTTTAATTTAAAATATTTATCAGTATTACATTTTAACCATTTAAACTACTGAATGTGTGTAGTGGACTTTTGAAACTTCCGTTAAGTAGAAAAAAATAAAAATCAAAGATAAAAACATGTTTTGTTTTCTAGCATTTTTAGCTCACCTGTCACAAAGTGACAGAGTGAGCTTTTGTGATCGCTTTTCGTCCGTCGTCCGTCCGTCCGTCCGTCGTCCGTCGTCCGTCCGTAAACTTTTGCTTTAAATGACATCTCCTTATAAACCACTGAGCCAATTTCATCCAAACTTCACAGGAATGTTCCTTTGGTGGTCACCTTTAAAAATTGTTCAAAGAATTTAATTCCATGCAGAACTCTGGTTGCCATGGCAACCGAAAGAAAAATCTTTAAATATCTTCTTTTAAAAAACCCTAAGTGCTAGAGCTTAGATATTTGGCATGAAACATCTTCTAATGAGTGTCTACCAAGTTTGTTCAAATAAAAGCCCTGGGGTCAAAATTGGCCCCGTCCCAGGGGGTCATTGATTTTCCCTATATGCATATAGTAAAAACTAAAAAAATCTTCTTTTAAAGAACCCAAAGAGCTAGAGCTAAGATATTTGGCATGAAACATCTTCTAGTGAGTGTCTACCAAGTTTGTTCAAATAAAAGCCCTGGGGTCAAAATTGGCCCTGCCCCAGGGGGTCATAGATTTTCCCTATATGCATATAGTAAAAACTTAAAAAATCTTCTTTTAAAGAACCCAAAGAGCTAGAGCTAAGATATTTGGCATCAAACATCTTCTAGTTGGTGTCTACAAAGTTTGTTCAAATAAAAGACCTGGGGTCAAAATTGGCCCCGCCCCAGGGGGTCATTGATTTTCCCTATATGCATATAGTAAAAACTTAAAAAATCTTCTTTTAAAGAACCCAAAGAGCTAGAGCTAAGATATTTAGCATGAAACATCTTCTAATGAGTGTCTACCAAGTTTGTTCAAATAAAAGCCCTGAGGTCAAAATTGGCCCTGCCCCAGGGGTCATAGATTTTCCCTATATGCATATAGTAAAAACTTAAAAAATCTTCTTTTAAAGAACCCAAAGAGCTAGAGCTAAGATATTTGGCATGAAACATCTTCTAGTGAGTGTTTACCAAGTTTGTTCAAATAAAAGCCCTGGGGTCAAAATTGGCCCCGCCCCAGGGGGTCATTGCTTTTCCCTATATGCATATAGTAAAAACTTAAAAAATCTTCTTTTAAAGAACCGTAAGAGCTAGAGCTAAGATATTTGGCATGAAACATCTTCTAGTGAATGTCTACCAAGTTTGTTCAAATAAAAGCCCTGGGGTCAAAATTGGCCCCGCCCCGGGGGGTCATTTATTTTTCCTATATGCATATAGTAAAAACTTAAAAAATCTTCTTTTAAAGAACCGTAAGAGCTAGAGCTAAGATATTTGGCATGAAACATCTTCTAGTGAATGTCTACCAAGTTTGTTCAAATAAAAGCCCTGGGGTCAAAATTGGCCCCGCCCCAGGGGGTCATTGATTTTCCCTATATGCATATAGTAAAAACTTAAAAAAATCTTCTTTTAAAGAACCCAAAGAGCTAGAGCTAAGATATTTAGCATGAAACATGTTCTAATGGGTGTCTACCAAGTATGTTCAAATAAAAGCCCTGGGGTCAAAACTGGCCCCGCCCCGGGGGTCATTGATTTTCCTTATATGTGTATAGCTAAAACTTTAAAATCTTCTTTGTAAAAACCCAAATAGCTAGAATTTAGATATTAAGCATGAAACATCTTTAAGTAAATATCTACAAAGTTTGTACAAATAAAAGCCCGGGGGTCAAAACTGGCCCTGCCCCAGGGGTGTCATTGTTTTTAACTATATGTGTATAGTAAAAACTTAAAAAATCTTCTTTTAAAAAACCCAATGAGCTAGAACTTAGATGTTTAGCATGAAACATCTTCTTATGGGTGTCTACCAAGTCTGTTCAAATAAACAAATTAAAGCCCTTGGGTAAAATTGGCCGGGGGGGGGGGGGGCTATATACAGGTGAGCGACCTCAGGGCCATCATGGCCCTCTTGTTATGTTTGAATTTAGGGGCGTCCATGGCAGAGTGATTAAGGTCGTTCACTTCAAACCACTTGCCCCTCATCACTGTTGGTTCGAATCTAGACAGGGACTTTAGTTTCTTTCATGTGAGGAAACTATCCAGCTAGTTTACAGAACATCGGTGGTTCTGCTCAGGTGCCTGTTCGTGCCTGAAATAATGCACGGAAGGTCACTTGAGGTCTTCCTCCACCAGTAAAGCTGAAACGTTGCCATATGACCTATACTGTGTCAGTGTGACATAAAACCCAATCAAACAACCAAACAAACATGTTTGAACTTAAAATGTATAATATAGGATTTCAAAAATAAAGCAGTCAACAGACTAGTAACTAGTGAGTCTACACAGATAATCAGACTGGCTTGACTGTGGACTGTTGGCATAGGCCTTTTTGTTTCATCCCTTTTTCACATATTGTGAACATAATCTGAAAGAACAATTTCATTTACAGGAAAAGGAATCCTCAGAAGACTACAATGTTGCATGTATTCTTACTCTACCACCATACCAGAAAAAAGGTTTTGGAAAACTTTTAATAGAATTTAGTAAGTTTTTAATTTATGAAAAGGCTAGGGTCACGTCAGGGTAATTTCTCTGATGACTCACTCCTATTGTGAATTATAACTCACTCCTATTGTGAATTAAACAAAGTTATGACATAGTAATATATCTAGTTTTCTGTTGTCTTTTATTGCCCTCTTTTGACACTTCTTAGTTAAGCCTTCATAATTGTATTTCACTCAAATTGGTATCATACATGGATGCCTTTCCATAGAATAAATACTTAGAATAAAAAAAAGGTTCTTCTTTATCTTGGGGATGAATTTTAAGCTTTACATTCTATTCGTAGATTATTTTTGGCGCTTTTCTTGTTTTTGGAGATAATAAAAATATTGCATTAAAATGAATTTGTTGAATTCACATTATATATGTATATATGTTCCATGTTCTGCAAGTCAAAAATTATAGTTGTGATCTCGAAATGTCAACTGTGGCAGTAAAATGTAATTTTCTTCATAAAATTTAAATTGGAGTGCTATGCATAACTCAGGTTTCAAATTTTGAACGAGTAAAAGAGACACTGTTCTGTAAAACGAGTTTAATGAAGTGACCAGTTAGAAAATTTGTTTTCGTATTTGAAGGTTTTATGAATTTCGCTATAAATATTTGGTACTTGTGAATTTTCAGGTTACGAGTTATCAAAGGTAGAAGGGAAGACTGGGTCGCCAGAGAAGCCTCTGTCTGATCTGGGCTTGTTGTCGTACCGGAGTTACTGGTCACAGACTATCACGGAAATCCTGCTGAACCTGAAACCCGAGGAGGGCAACGAGAAACCTGTTATCACAATAAAGTTAGTGTGTCTTTCTTGCGTATCAGACGGGTGTTCCCGTTAGTTTTACCCATGCCGGAAATTTCATCTGGCATAGGGGGTGCCATATGAGTCGTGTTCTGTACAATGGGATGACGTAAATCCGACATTTTGAATGAAGTTGTAATTTTGTATGCTTTTGTATGAAAATAGTTACGGGTGTAATGACATAAATTTCCATGGAAAATTGTCTGATTAAGGTAAAGAATTTAAAATGTGATGGAATGTGATATGTTTGCTGTTCAGATCCGAATATCTGTCCCTCGGGAACACGCCCATGGGTGATAACTCAGCAAGCCTCGTCACCACCCCCTCGGGGCGGATATTTTGATCTAAACCACAACATGTGTCAGATATTATTATTCTGAGAAAGTGTCTGGATTCTGTAAGTTCATTGCTTAAAGCTGCATGTCTCCAGATGAGCCAAAATATTTAAAGAAAATAGAAAATCAAACTTGAGAAAAAAGTATGAAGATTTTAAGAAAAGTAAAATGATTTAAGATTCATGTAATAATTTGCATATTGATATGTGCGATTAATGACTGATTTTTCAGTATTTATCATAGAGTCAAAAGTCAAGGTCACTGTGTGGGAATGGCATTCATTTGAACATTGTGCTTGATTTGAATTTAGAATTATCCCTTATAATCACTGATTTTTGCTCAGTATAATTTTATCTATATATGTTTTCAGTGACATCTCAGAGTTGACGAGTATAAAGAAAGAGGATGTGATCTCAACGCTACAACATCTACATCTTATCAATTATTATAAAGGACAATATATAATCGTACTTGCTAAAGATTTACTAGCTGCGCATTATAAATCTATGAGTAAACGTAAAGTACGCATTGATCCTAAATGTTTACATTGGCAACCGAAGGACTGGAGTAAACGAGGCAAATGGTGAAATTTCGGAGGGCAATTTCACATCTTAACAACATAAACATATAACTTAGGTTGTTTATGTCTAAAAATGATTATATATGAATATATTCAAAATGTAGTGAGTAAATTCAAGATGTAGCAATGGAGTTTCGAGTGATTGATGGCTGAAGTGCATGTCTTCATTATGAAAATTTATAAACCAACAATATGGTAATGAAATGAAACTACATCAGTTCAGTCAGTAAACAGAAGTAAATGATCAGAGTATAACATTGGAAGTTTTTAAAGTGATAAAAATGTAGGAAAAAAATTATTCTTACAATGTAACAGTGAATTCATCTTAAACTTTTTTTCAATGAAGCTGAAAACAGTGTTTGAAATAAGGGGAGAAAGAAATATGAAACTTATGGGGCAAAGTAGATATTTGTGTAGTACTTATGTAGCATAACAGACAAGTAAATATTGTATATTGTATTTGCTGAATATTGCTGTGGTCTTAAATCTCAAGCTATTTTGAAGTACAAGATTAAAAAAAATCACCCTTTCTGAACCTAGATCAAAAATGTGATTACCATTTTATCCATTGGTATTTAATGTGATGTGAGATTTTTTTCCAGGATAATTTGGTTTGAGGACAAATATTTTAATACATATAGTATATTTTCAACATTTTGATTTTTTTTCTTCTTTTTTGTTTTAATTCAAAAGTTTTAAAACCAAAATTTTATTCTTTTTATAGATGTTCAGTGTTGTGTTCTTCACATATTGGAAAATGTTTAGTTGGGAAATTTAATAAAAAAAAATAGTTTTGATAAATGCACAATTGTGAATTTTGAATAATTATTGACAACATTTTAAGGAAATAGGTATTTTTAGCCATTAGAAATTGCTCTTAGACAATTTTGAAATAGGGAAAACAATTTGGTTAACTAATGATTCACATAATATACATTGTATCTCAAAGAAGAAATATATTGTTTTAGTCAAGTAAGAGAAACTTGGAAAAAAAAATCAGTTTTCTGGATACAAATGTAGACAGTGCTGAATGCTGATAGCCTATTTATTTATGATGACTCATTTATGATCCACTTTTAAGTGACTTTGCACTGAAGTAACATCAATGTGACAGAAAAATAACCTGCATGGCTGAAAATAGGGTTAATAGGAAAGAAATGCTATAAAGATAAGATTTTAGACATAAATGAAATCATGCCTGTAAAGAAATTAATATTGAATTGTACTGCTGTTTATTTATGATATCTTGAGTTTCTATCTGTAGCATAACTTAGAAGTACAATAATACTGAATAAAAGTATGTAAAGAAAAATTATTCACTTGTTGTTTTTTTTCTTCATTTGTTTAGTATAGTTTAAACACATTTATTTTAGCTTAGTTTTGTGAAGACTTGAAGCTTATATGAACTACACTCAAGTGTGTTTCTAGAACTAACCAGTTTTGGTGTCAAATGAGGATTTTTTATGATTATGACTTGAAATATAAGATTGGTAGGTTAAATTGACAACACCTTAACCACTAGGCCACCACTCTCCTTAGTTTTTTATTCTTATTCTGAGAAATACAGTTACATTCAATACCATGATATTGGCATAATAAAGCCATTCATTATTAGCTATAACATGAATAGAAATACATGCTTTGTGTTATGATGACTTCAAATTTGCAGAATTCTTTGGCAGAGTGATTATAAATGTTTTACTTAAAATCATTTTTGTATATAAAAGTCCTGGTATCAATGTTGACTTCTTTCATGTCAGAAGGATTTACACTTCAACCAGGGAGGCAACTGTTGCTTGAATAAAATCAGTAAAGCTGAAAATAACTTGTAAAGTAATCAGTTTTGATGTAATTAAATGAACCAGTGGAACCAAAAAAAAAAAGACTGAAAAATAAAATTTCAGGGTCTCACTTTGATAAATCTTGTTAAAAAAGCTCATTCTTTATATATACTGAAATATGTAAAATATCATTCCGACCATTTGGCTCTACCTCAAGTTTAGCACAGATATCTGACACTTTCATGTCATTTGTCTAATAAGATATATGCCGCTGTAACTACTACAAAGTCTTGTCTACCAAGATCTACGCCACTCTGACTATAACAATTGTCTTGTTAGGTATCTGTAACTGTGACCTAACCATTTGATTTGTTAGTCATATGTATCTGATCTGTGGCTTATTACCACTTGTATAGTGAGATGTCTCCAGCCTGGGTCTAGAGATCTGAAACTTTGACTTTTCTTGTTAGGTGTCTCATACCTTGTGACTTCACTAAACCAGTAAAACATTTCTTTGATGTTTCTTTTTTTTTCATTAGATTCTACTTGAATGTTTCTACTTTTTCTTTATATTATATGCCCAAAGAATTTCAGGCATATTATGTTATACCCCCTGGCGTCCGTCTGTCCGTCTGTTAGCAATTTGGTTTCCGGAGCATAACTTCAGTTCCATTTGGCCCACAATATTCAAACTTCATAGGATCATTGTCCATATTGGGTAGAAGACCCCTATTGATTTTGATGTCGCAAGGTCAAAGGTAAAGGTCACTATTGCCTTAAAACTGAAAATGTTTTTTGGAGCATAACTTAAGTTCCATTTGGCCCACAGTATTCAAACTTCATTGGATGATTGTTCATATTAGGTAGAAGACCCTATTGATTTTTGGGTCACAAGGTCAAAGGTCAAGGTCACTATTACCCTAAAACTGAAAATGGTTTCTGGAGCATAACTTAAGTTCCATTTGGCCCACAGTATTCATACTTCATAGGATGATTGTCCATATTGGGTAGAAGACCCCTATTGATTTTGATGTCGTGGTGGTGCTTTGAAAACAGCAACTGTATATATATAAAGGTTCTTGAGCTATAAACCTGTGTCAATGTGATACACTACAGTATCTGACAAAGTCCAATGACTTACCAGTGAAATTTATTTGTAGCCATTTGATTATTAACTTTATTGTGGGTTTAAACAAGTTTTAAAAGAATGTAATATTATTCCATAACAAACTGACGAATAGCTAATTCAATATCAGAAGATCAAATTCAAATTATATTATCAGTTACAAGTGTAAGGCTAGTGAAGTCGCCGCATATTTCATCGAAGGTGTGTCACCAATCGATTCATTCGGAACAATCGGACATAGTCGACCCGGGTAAACAGTAACTGTCCAAACAAACAGACATTGCTGTGATTTTAATCATAAATATTGTCTGAGAATAAAAGGAAACAAATAACGGCAAGATGTTTCGAGTAATGGGCTCCATGATGCCCTACCGAAATAAGGCATATGACATTTATAGGAGAAACTTTAGCGAAGCATCGGCTGTTGGTTTTCTGTCCGCGATTTTGTTCACAGTTTTTTCTGAGCCCGTAAAAAATCTCGTCGATTTTGGTGAAAAATGGATGGAATTATCAGGTATTCCGTACCAAATGAACATAGCCATGTTTGGATTTATTGTCGGATATGGTTCAACAAAAATGTTCTTGCTCATGAGGATGCAGTTATTCAAAATGTTGCTGGGCTACCAAGGGTGGATGTTCAACACCAAATCAACTACCACTAAAGTAAGTTATGAAATTATATCTAATTAGATCTATTATTATTTAGGATTGTTATTATTATTATCATTATTAATATTTTTTATTTAATAGAATTTTCTGTCTTATAAATGTGGTTAACTTAAAACTTGAATACAATTTTAGATAAATAAATGGCAAATTTCAGGAATGTATGAAAAAGACTGCAATTAGAGTCACAGTACCTGTGCTCGACCAGCCCAGTGCTCGACCAATACTTCTATTTGTGTACGATTTATGGAATCCGGGTCAGCTCGGCCCTAAAATGTACTCGGCCCCCGAGTCAGCTCGGCCCTATTCCAACTTGGCACGGGTCAACTCGGCCCACTTTTCAATAATTAATATTTAGGTTTGTGTTAACACTATTTATTGTAATTATTATAATTATTTATAATACATGGATTGACAGTTTCGAACTAGCAGCAGATATTAGCTTTTCTTATCAGTAGAATTGCAAGTAAAGATAAACGATTGCGTATCTCACTGTATTTCTACATATTTAACTTCTGTTCTGTTCTTTATTACTTTAACTAGATAATGCACAGACAAGGTCTTTCTATTTGATAGAAGAAAAAAAAAACGTATGAAACGTGCAAATGAATTTCGGCAACAATTAATGCGCTTATACGGAAGATTTAATTAGAAGCTTATGATATTAAGTAAACACGTTTTTGTTTCATTTTTTTTTAAATATTATTTTACAAACACATTTTATTCGAATCTAGATCTATATTAATTTTATCGAATCTTCAAAACAGATAAATAACATTTTTTTCTAAATATACTTTATTTCAGAAGAAGTACAATGTATAATTATATAATAATGATATCTCAGAGATATTTCTTATTATTCATTTACCTTAACAACATGCAAAGCAAAGTTAATACGTTATAAATATTTTTGTAAAGTGGGCCGAGTTGACCCGTGCCGAGTTGACCCGTGCCGAGTTGGTATAGGGCCGAGTTGACTCTTTTCCGATTTATGCATAAAAGTGGAAAAACCCTGGGAATTTGTTTGTGCTTTTTGTACCTGACCTGTAACCTCTAAACCATGTACAAGTACTCCAACTTCGGTAGAAGATTGGCCATTTTGCAGACAATATTTAACAGTACAAAAATATATTTCTATAATTAAAGTAGCAGTAAAAACTATTTAAAACACTGAAATAATGGTAATTTAGGGCAAATGTGGACAATACTTTGTTAAATTGCCTTAACTCTTATGATTCCAATTGATTTCCATAGGAAAGGTGCTTAAAAATTATCAAAACCCTGCTCTCCATAAAAGTCAGGGGCTATGAACATGTAAACAAATATGGCGGCTGTACGGAAACAAATCAGGAACACACCACTAAAAGCGTAGACCATTTGTATATTACACCAAATATCACACTTATATATGTTTGCAGAGTGATTTTAGTAAAAAAATATGAGAATAAGTAATTTAAAACGCCCCAGTATATGTAAATTCCAAAACTCTTATAAACACTTTATTTGTCAATGTATAGCATTTTCTTCGTATCATATTTACTCTGATATTTACATCTATAGACACTAAAACATAAATTTTTCAAAATATTTTTGTAATAGAATTGTTGAACATAAAAAATCATATCTGTTTTTATAAAATAAAAGTTCTGATAGAGATAAAACCACCTGGTCGAGCACTGGTTTGGTTGCCTGAAAAATATAGTGGTTTTATACCCTATATACAACTCTGTGGTAAATTGTATCCTGATCTGTGTAATTAAAAAGCTTTAGCTTATTGTGAGTTTAAAAGGGCCAGCTTTGTAACAAAAATAAGTTTCCCAGCAAACTTTTTGTTCTGAAAGAGTTTTTACGTGATTTTGTGAAAAACTGGTTGAGCACTGGTACGGTGACTCTAATTAAATATTACACAGTATTTTTGAGAAAAAAGCATGCATACGATATAGGTAAATTTATGTTATTGGTTGAAGTTGAGTATGTAGATTTATCTTCATGGTTGACATCACATTCATACTTTAAGGGTCCAGTTGATGCACAGGCTAGAAAATCAGGGGTCTATAAAACACAAACACATTGTATATCACACATATATATGACTACACCTGTCTATCGATATAATAAATTATACAAGTATGCAATAAATTTCATTAAATTAGATAAAATACAATAAAAGTCTATATTACCCCCCTTTTACGTGTGTAGGTCCAGACCCCTTTGTCCCCCAAAGTGATTTTGAAAACACTGGCATATGTCAAATATGATAATGATCAAGACAGAGAGGTGTAAATATCTTTCATGAACCAGGTGGTAAATAATTATCTTTTTGCAGATACTTAATATTATGTTCCTTTAAGAATATTTTTATTAGGTCTGGTCATTCATTATATGATATGAAAACATAGATTGCCATGTCCTTTAAATAGTTTATGGTGATGCTCAGCTGTATTACAATGATTAAAAAAAAGATTAATGAAAAAAAGTTATAACCATTTTTTTTCCAAAAAGGAGGGAAATATCTTTACAAGTTAGTAGTGAACATGATTATGGTGTACAATATATCACAATGTCAAATGAAATGATCAGTTTCCACAATTTTCCCCACCGTCACACAGTTTTCCCTCCCTCCATTAAATTTAACCATGCCACTTTTCCCACCTCTATTACCCCAAAAGTGAAAGAGAAAAACAGTGATATATAAGCTATCATTTGATTACTTAACTGCCAAATTGACAAATATGCATTCCCTGTGGCAAAGTTCATTAGCAATAAGGGTAATAAGTTATGGTTGCCACAATACCCATTGTCATTCAATCATTCATATGTAAATCTATTTAAAGGACCTTAATAAAATTATACAAAATTAAGCTAATTGTTTTTATAAAATTATATAAATTGTGAGGGAAACCGAACCTAATTTTTTTTTATGTATTAATACTTTATGTGCATATAATTATACTAATTATGCCCCAAAGAATGTTGTTAGATTTAAAATTATTGTCAATTTGATATATTGCGATATCTTATTTAACCGCTACAGCCCTGTCAGATGATATTTATAATTGATTTATTTGTAGCGATTTTAAGTATGTTGACATGTTGTTCAACACTTGAGGCTATTTGAAGTGAAAGTGCGCAATCTGTGTTATAAATAACATATTAAAACTCTTTGATGATTTTTCTGATTTATTGAAATATCATATTGCTTTATGGTTGTGATAACTTATATATATATTATATATTGCTAAGTGTTTTATTTCTACCATAAAAAATGAAAAAAGCCAGTAGGGTTGTTAATTTACTGATTGAAAGTATGTTTCAAGACGAGTATAGCACTAAATTAAAATAGTCGTTGTATATACAAGAATATATTTCAATACAGCATTTAAATATTTCTGATTTCAATTGGTACCTGTTTTTCATTTGGGTACATTTGTATATTCCATAAATGCATGCTATAAATTTAAAAGCTAAGACTTCCAGCAGTTTAACAAGAAAATACATGTAGTATTACTATATACAAAAAAAGAACAACAGACATTTTTTTATCCAGAACATTACAACAATGGTGTGTGGGATGCAGCAAACAATCAATAATTTATTTTTTGCCTCAAGTTGATGCTGCAATAGTTTTGCAATGAAATAATTTGATGCATCAAGTTAAGAACACATACAATTTTAGAGATCAGTATTTTCCATTACATTATCCTGTAGTTCAACTTAACCAGGAAGAATTTAATGGGTGTTTTTAGCTCGACTTTTCTATGAAAAGGGGAGCTATCCTACTCGCCCCGGCGTCGGCGTTGGCGTCACACCTTGGTTAAGTTTTTCGTACCACCCCACTTTATTTCAGAAGTATTACAAGTATGGCTTTGAAACTTACCATACTTGTTCACCATCATAACCTCCATCTACAGACAAGAGTACATAACTCTGTCAAGGTTTTTGACAGAATTATGGCCCTTTTTTGACTTAGAAAGTGTATTGAGCTTGGTTAAGTTTTTTGTACCACCTCACTTTATTTCAAAACCATTGGAGGTATTGCTTTGAAACTGACCATACTTGTTTACCATCACGACCTTCATCAACAGACAAGAGGACATAACTCTGTCAAGGTTTTTGACAGAATTATGCCCCTTTTTGACTTAGAAAATACATTGAATATGGGTAAAATCCACTTATTGCCTTAACCCTTTGAGATATTGCTTTGAAACTTTTAATGCTATTTCACATCATTACCCCCATCTGTACGCAAGAGAAGGTAACTCTGTCAAGGATTTGTTTTAAAAATTAAGGCCTTTTATCGACTTAGAATCTTGGTTAAGTTTTTAGTACCAGTCCACTTTTTAGCTCGACTTTTCTATGAAAAGGGGAGCTATCCTACTCGCCCCGGCATTAAATAATGAATTGAACTTCCTTCATGTAATTCAAATATCAGTTTACAACGCATTATCTACATAGTGGACCCACGAAAAGTAACCAGTCACCCACAGCCTGTGTTGAAAGAGATCCACTTGTGACCAACTGACAACATCTAAAAAAGCTTGATAAAATTTATCTATTACTTGTATTATAAGGTAACTATAATACTTTCACATACAAAGTCAAATCTATATATTATGCTGATTGTACAAAAATATACTGCTTCCTTGGCATAGATTTCTTGAAAAATTATGTTATTATGTCATTTACCAAGGTGTTCTGAGTGACGTAAAAATACCTTATTCTCTCAAAGTGGGTTTAATACTATTAAATTTATTTAAGGCTCAACTCAGTTTTTTTTTCTTTCTTACCAGCCCTCTTTTGACTTAAACATTTCAAACTTTGCTGCAGTGTTCAAGGGTATCACACAATTCAGTAAAATAATTCTTCACTAAATATCTTAATGCTCATGGCCATTGTTCACTTTAAAAATACAGAGATTCTTGTATTGCCTTTTACTGCAAAAACTTTTTTTATTGGCAAGCAATAAAAAAGTCGAGCGCGCTGTCTTACGGACAGCTCTTGTTTGTTGTTGTTGTTGTTGCTATTCTTAAGTGTTCTTTTAATCATTGTTTCTCTGTTTTAATACAGTTATGTTTAGAGGATGTTACCACTTAAGTCAGTATGAGTAATAATAGCTCTATTTTGAGACATGATAGAATCAATTGTGCAACAATTTTCAATTAAATCAACGCTTGGTGCATGATCATTTATCAATACTTGCTTGCAGGCGCAATTGGGTCCTTTACACCTGCACAGACCAAAAAAAAAAAAAATCCAATATATACTTTTATGATAAAAAGTGTATTGTTTTTATTTGAATTTGCTTGCAGAGGCAAATGACCTCACACCTACACAGACCCAAAAAATCTAGACATTTCAATATATATACACACGTATATATTTTTATGATGAAGGGTGTATTGTTATTTGAAAATCGAGCTTCCTCAGTACCCGTATTGATGAAACTGTTTTGTTACCATTTTTACCAAGATTGCAAACTGGATGCACTGCTGCGTGATTAGGTGTATTGATTATAATCATTTTAACTGTCTAATGTCAGGTGTAGCTTCAATCCTGAATCTTCTAAACATCATAAATGGACTTGTCCATAGTTCAATCTGGACAAAACCATTCATCATTTAGGTGAAAATTTCAGAAAAGCAGACAGTGCAGATCATAATTTTCTTTTTTTCATAAAAAGTAGTTATAAAGCAACAAATATTTATATTCAATTCTGTATATACTATATCCATTTGTATATAGAACTTATTGGTCACCATTACAAGCTATCTCTTTTATACGAGTAGGTTGGGAGAAAGGGAGGGGGGCTATTGTGCATCACACTTTTAAATGTTTACAATTGAATTGTTTGTGTTTGCAACATTCCTGTGTTGCAACGCAGTAAAAGCTGTATTAGTTCATTATGTACAATGCATGTATCTATTTTCAGATGTGGGCATTGATGTTGGGCTTGTTGAGAGGGAATGGAAAATACCCATGCTTCTATTTTGAACCATTGTTACCAAGACTCCCTATACCAGAACTTAATGCTACACTTGACAGGTAATAATTGATTCATTTTCTTGAGTTTAGCACTAGTCAAGATTGTAAAGCAGTATTTAAGTCACATACTATTGGGCAACTATTACTGAAAGAAAACTATCATCAAAGAAAAAGGTATTTGTCAGGGTCCGAGCTTTTAAAGCAATTGCCTATGCTTAATCTTAGATCTCGGGTAATTGATTGGTCAGATATCATCAGCAGAGAATGTACACTGACAAATGAAAATACATTGTACCAACAGGGGTGGAAAAATCAATTGCCGTATTACCCAGTTTGCCCAACAGCCTGCACAGACAAGTGTATATTTTCAAAAATTCACTATAGAAATACCATACAGACAACAAATTCTTCAGATGAAAATGGACAAGAAAGACAAAATCAGATTTGACCAAAATTCAGGGAGCTCAGAGAAAAGGTTTTTTAACCAGGTGAGTACTCAAATCAGGAAAAAATGTTAGGTCTATAAAATTAGACATAAATGTTCTTCATACATTATTACATGTAGCTGATGAAGCTGGCTATGTCATCAGTACATGTACATTGTTATTATTTAGCAAAGCAAGGTTCATAAATCTAAACTGTTCTCTATAAATGCTACATCACTAGTAATTACTGCATGAGAAATCATTACTTCATGTGTGTCAGTTTAAAGCTGTATAAGGGTTTCAGTATTCCTTTTTTTTTGCAGAGGGGGGGGGGGGAGATATAAGGGAGAGAAGTTTTTTTTTTAGTAAGATTGATTTATAGAAGATAGAAATATTTGTGGATTTAAAGTAATTATACTACAATAGTATAATCCCTATTGGTGTGTCAAGTGCATATTTGTGTGTCAAGTGGCGATGCAATTAATTAAGTAAGCAACCAGTTTTGGTGTTTGAACCTATGACCTTTAGGGTTGCCATCTGATGCTTTACCATTTCAGCATCAAGAGGGGATAATTTGTTAAATGTTTTTGGAAAAGGCTAAAAAGAGATAGGGAAAAAAAACCCAGAGACAATGTTAAAAATTGTTCAGATTTAAATTAAAATGCTACAAGATTAGTCAATGTCTTGAACAGCCTAGGTGTATTCAATGCAAAACCGTTAAATACAAAACAACAGCAGCAACAAACCAAGCAAATAGAGAATACAAATGTTGTTAACCCATAATTTCTGTGAGATTTACTTAATACAGTCAGTGATGCAATCATTTATCATATTGACCTGATGTGACCGGCTATCTTGACTGAGATATCTTTCTATATATGGCCTTGATTCACACTGGTCTGATTATTGTACTGTTTATATTTATCAGGACAACAGGTGACTATGAAAGTATGTGCACTCAAAATTGGTTTCAGTTAACCTTGCTGAAATTGTAAACAAAACTTTCATGTTAGAAGATATATTTTGAGTGCAGTTTGATTAGGAGTATATGCTTACCCAACTATAAATGTAAAAAAAGCCCAATGTTGTTTTTCCTTTTTTAATGAATTACAAACTAATGTACAGTATAATGCCTGTAGTGCAACACCCTTTGGGAGACAAAGATTTTGGTTGCTGCGAGAGATGTAGCTCACGGTGCAGAAGTTAAATTTATCGTGAATTCTTACTTCAAAATGATACTACATGTATTTCTGTAAAGAGGTGATTGCTCTTCAGATGGTTGCTCTCCAAAGGTAACACTTGATGTACAGAAACCATATAATTCATTGACATATACTTATCATTTAGTTTAATATTATGTAAATTAACTCCGCCATTTTACTTATATAACATATTCATAGACAAGCTTTTAGAATAAGTTGAAAGCGTTCTAATTTAAATGTTTCTTTCCCCATGAGGAAGTAAAATTATATTCCCATGAGAGGGTAAAATTATATCTATAATCTGTTTCAAATCTATTTCACAAATTTTGGCAGGTTTAAGGTTTTGAAATAAAGATAGTAAGCAGTGGACTTTATATAAAGTTTGGTCAGACTGCACAGGTGGTCAGACTGCACAGATGATCTGGTTTGCACGGGTCAATGCTAATATCATAGGCCTGTCAATTGTGTTAAAAAGGGTTAAAAGTGCCTATAGACATAGAGATAGAGATACATAATGTATATAGTCTGATGATTATGATGTTTTTGTGTCATCACTCATTAGTGTGTTATATGCCCAGAAGATATAAGATAAAAATCTCAGTACATGTAAGATGACATGTATACATTTACATGTATATTAATATGGTGTTTACTTAAAAATATCAGCTAGAAGTTTTGTTAAATCAGCATAGCTATACCTCCAGATTCGAAAAATTCTTAAGTTTTATTTGTTTAATGTTGAAAATATAACATACATTGTTGTACATGAATACAGAATGTAATGGATTTCATCCTGTTAAGGATATAATTAAAGGATTCAAACCATTGTGTAATGTATTTATTATGTACATGTATATACATGAAGTAGAAGAGGATAAAACATTGAAAGTAGTATCTTCTTTTCTAACTGTCCTCTTTTAAGTTAAGTTATAAGCTTTTATTCTTAACCTCCCTAAATATCATGAATGGACATGTTCATCTTTCAGTCTGGACAAAACCATTTATCTTTTTTAGGCAAAATTTGGAAATATATGATTATAATGACTGAAAAAGCAAACAGTGCAGTACTGTCCATGATCAAACGGCATAGAAGTATGGAATCGTGGTTATGTAAAATTATTTTGAGCCAAGCTATGACAAAACCAACATAGTGTGCTTGCAACCAGCATGGATCCACTGACCAGCCTGTGCATCGGCCCACTCTGATCAGGATCCATGCTTTTCCCTATCAGTTTCTTTTCTTGTAATAGGGTTTGTAAGCGAACAGCATGGATCCTGATCAGACTGCACTTATGCGCAGGCTGGTCTGGATCCATGCTGGTTGCATGGCGTGGCCCATATGTGGCTCGCAGGCTAAATGTTAAACAATTAAACCAACCTTACTTCAAGAGACAAATGCTTTTTAGAACATTGAAAAAATCTCAGCATATTTACAAACAGAAAATTACAAGACAATGCCTCATAAATCATGTAGCAAATGGAGGCATTTATTGTAATTTATGCTAGCCGAGGGACGCTTCAGAAATGAATCACACTTTGTGTCCTTTTTGCTGATTAGTTGCTATTGATCTTGATGTTTTGTCCTTGATTTTGACCCTTTTTTGACCTTTTTTTCAGTTCTGTAATTAAATATCTATTAAGAATAGTTTGAACTGTAAATGGTAAGGAGAATGTAACATTTTACCCTGTGTTGTCAAAGCATTCTGATGAACTAATTTGTTGGCAGTCACAGCTGCCTTGGTCGAATCCAATCTCTCATTAGTTAAATTCCTGTGAAGTAACGGTGAAGTAACGTGGATCAATATAAGCTGTAGTTGATACAGGCAGAAGCTAGATTTGTTTAGCTATGTGTGTTTTATTAGATTTATCAAGTCTGTTTTGTTTGTAAATATTGACCAAGATATCTGTCTGTGAGAGAAATAGCAGATCTATACCATGAATGATTGTAACAGAAGTGTGTTAAAACTGGGTATAGTGTTATAATAATGATAATATCAGTTTGTAAAATTAATCATAATGTTTCTTTTCTTTAACTAGGGGACCATTCACTGCTTTTCATGGAATGGCACAAAAGTGTCCCATTGAAGGATCCATGAGCATATATATGTTGTTGTTTGTTCTGTTAAATGGTTTTAGTGAAAGTTTATTGGGATTAATAAAAGTTTTGCATCAAATAACTAGGACAGATATAAATTACAACTGTACGAATAATGCATGCATTGTATTAAACATGAAACTTCAGACATGTATTCATTGAATATCCAATTACAAAACCTTTTTACAGAATAAAGTTCCATTACATACAGTTAAAATCATGGTCTGTGAAAGGCTTGAACATTTCAGGCAGTGGCCTGTGCAAGTTCTGTTTCCTCATTCATTGAAGGTTTAACTTAAAACATTACAATATATGGTGTTGATTTAAACTATATAGATTTTTAACTAAATTTTTCATTTGAGGTTCTAAAGAATCCTTGATTCTAGTATTTATTTTTCATATTTGAAGCATATAACTTACTTGAAATTTTACACACACTTTAGTGTCATAAGTGTAATTGTTTGGCCTAATGGATACCATATTAGCATATTATATTCTAGCATCAATTTTTACTGAATTACCTCCCTTTATAAATTTTTACTGAATTACTTCCCTTTATAAACTAATTATATTGTTTTTCTATTAATCATGAGAATAGTTGAGCATACTGCTTGATCACCGGGACAGCTCTTGTTCTAGGTAGTATCTGTTTTATCTACAAGTACATCATTTGATGGATCTTACTGTTTTGTTTTGTTTTTATTGACCAAGATTTTCTTCCTGATAATTGACAGACAAGAAAATTTGGCATGGGACTCCTATAAAGGTGACATTATGATGTATTTCAGACTGTTTTGTTTACTCCTTTGAATAATTCGTTTATCTTCGTAGAAATGCTTGAAGGTTGTTTTGCTTCCAATATGAACATCCTAATTCTTATTTTGTTACATGAAATTGTTTAACTTGAAGCATTCATATGATTATGATTAATAATAAATTCATGCATCACAAATATATTGAATACATTTTGGTATGAATCATAGAAAAAAATAGGACTCAAAAAGTTTTAACTTTTACCACTCTTAATATGATTTATGTTTAATGGACTTCTTTCAATCTAGTCTAAACCATTCATCATTTTTAGGGTATTTTCAAAATGTGTACTGACTGGATAGTGAACTGACTGGTGCAACAAAAAAACCAAACAAAATAAAAACAATACCCCACCCCCTCCCATAATGGTGCCCAATGACTTATAGAATGTCAGTGTGACATTGAACCCAATTTTAACCCAACAAAAAATTTAACTTTAGCCTGCTGGGGGGGGGGGGGGGACTGAAATTACCCATGCAAAGAGTGCAGACCAAGATCAGCTGGCACATCTGTGCTGTCTGATCATGGTCTTTACTGTTGGCTATGCAGTCAAAACATAAAATGATTTTCTATTCTATTTCTATTCATTTAAGATATTTAGTGTGGTAAGGGTTAATAACTCTTAAAAGCAGCATCTAGTTGTCTCCCCTGATATTGTGAGGAAATGGCCTTACGGAATATAATAATATTTCAAACATCCTCAAATTAGGGGACCTAATTATCGAACCTACATATTACACGACATAAAATGATATCCACTACCTTATAAGGTCTACTTTTGTTATGACAGAAGTTGTTTATGAGACGGGAGACTTGTAAAACAACAAAACAACACCGGGTTATCTGTTGAACTTTACTATCAGGTTTTTGTCCATTTAAACGTGGTTACTTGCTTTGTTGATAATAATAATTTTGTTTACAGTTGATAATATTAATACAGCAATCTGATTTTCAAAATATTTTTAGTTTTCTACCCTGTGAAATGTTGGTTTGTTTTACAGTTTATGAGGACAAAACTGGGACGGTTTTGATGCATGTAGTACAATCGAGACACTGTTCATTTGTTGTTGAATTATTTCTAGTGTCAAAATGCCAAAATAAAGCCAAATTTTAGTAAGGAAATAAAGTGAAAACTGCTTGAAAATGAAGTCTGCATAGGCTGGTCATTATGTATTTTAGCACAATTTTTATTGTCATTTAAGTCACACCAAGGAAAGTTAACCAGTTTGACTGTACTAGTGAAGGAGGTCCCCAGGTGTTCCTATATACAAGTGGACAGCATTATAGTGAAAACACTAAATTGTAGCACTTTCATATTAAAATTGACATCTTAAGGAAGACATTTTTAAAAGTCATTTGTCTGGGGATAAGCGACTAGTTACATGTCTGTTTGGCTGAGTTACATGTCTGTTTGGCTGTGCAGAGTATCTGTTTAAGTTGCTCAATTTTGAGGAAATTGAAGGGTGTATGTACAGTTGTGTAGTTTGTACTATGTGCAATAGGTTTCTATACTCAGTTCACTGCTTGCCTTAATTATTTAAATATTTTGATACTGAAATCTCTCAAACTATGTATTAAAACATAGCAAGTCTATGAATAGATTGAAAGGAAAATATACTAAAAGGTGTAGATAATTATAGAATATACGAGTAAGATGTGTACTCATGCATGCCAGATCATTGATGTCAGTGTAAACTGTGTTAAATGTTAAAAAGTAAAAGTACATGTAAATGTTATCTGATCCATTGGGAAGGTGATCATGCATGATATTCTAAATGCTTAAATAAAAATGTAGAAATGATGTCTTGTGTATTTACAATAAATAAACATGTACAATTTTAATTACTTTCACTATTTCACTATAAAACTTTTTTGTCACATGACTACAAAACATTTTCGTCACAGTTACAGTTTTAATAAAAACATTAAATATTTCTGATAAATTTTTACATAGTACCCATTGACATGTTGATATTAACCCTACAGGTCCTGACTGAAAACAAACTTATATTATATGCAGAATGATATAGCATTTAATCTTGCCAAAGCTACACTAGGTCATAGAGTCATGGCAAATTTAAGGTCATTTAATTGGTTATCTCCCCGAGCCTATAGTCATTGAACAAATACTGAAATGGGGGAGTGTACGGCCCTATATGTTCATATATTTGATAAATGATTTGTTTATCAAAATGAAAAGATTACGACTCTGGAATAGATAGTGAAAGCACTTGAAAAAATGCACGTGATCTTCCGACAACTGACAGTCGTGTGACTGTTTAACTTTTATTATAATACAATCACGTTTTAATTCCTAGAATTATATATATTCATTCTTGTCATAAAAAATTACATAAATTGATTGAAAATTTCAAATGAAATGATTAACTTTCACTAATAAAACGGTCCATATTTAGGGTGGTATTGAGACAAAGCCTTCTAATATCAAGCTGCTGGAATCATTTGCCTATATGCCACTATTAGAGCTCAGTTACATATATGCATTCTTGTCAAGCTCTGTAAATAACTGTTGGATCGGCATGAATTAACCTTTTACCCTATTAGCATATTGCAAAAACTGGCCGTTTTCATTGAAAAGCCTCCTGTAACAAGTTCAAACTGCTATGAAACTATGAAAAATGCTTTAATACTGATGAAACTTGGCACAAATGTTGACAAGACCATAGCCTCTGTAACAGCATGCTCAATCGTAAATTTCCTGTTACCATGGCAACGGGGGGACGTCTCAAAATTGCCAAAAATCACTATTTTGCATTGTTTTTTTTCCATCAAAACTGATTTCAAAGTGCTGCAACTTCTCAATTAATTGAGATAGAGTAAAAGGCTTAATTTTCAGCATCGGTTACTTGTTACCCTGAGATTGACCTGAGGCCATTTTTAGCCTGTCACATGTCCAAAATTTTCTTGGCGATGAGGGGGACTGCCGGCCCCCTTCAAACCCCCAAAACAGAAGGGGGCACATCCCCCTTCTGGCAACCCCCTGATGTAACATTTGGATTGGGGACCGCGACGAAAAAGTGGTCACTTTTTTAACAACATTTTTCAAACGAAAAACAGTGTTTGGGGTCTAAATAGGGCATTTTTTCACTGTTTGAGGCCTCAAAAAGGCGAGAGGGGGGGGGGGGGCAAAAAGCCGTCGGAACACGCTTATATAAGGGAAGAGGTTAATATAACCCATTTATTCATTTAATATTATAGCTTATCCGTTCTGATTGAAAACTAACTTCAGAAATTTGCTACAGTAATTAAACAAGTTTTCATATTGTAATGTTGTAGATCAACAATGGAGAAATGAAAATTGTTAGCAACAGAAATTAAGCACATGGTAAACTTATGGTAAACAGAAGAGAGACATACATAGTTAATTAAGTAAATTAACTACATGTACAAATTGGTCACTAACAAATAGCCAGTAGTGTCTGCATGAAACACTGTTTGTTCATTTTGCTCCTGTAGGGTATTGCTACCATAAATTATTCATTGTTGTTGTTATTTTGTTATTTTTTTATCAGGAAGCAACTCTGCATGATAAAAATTTGTCCCCATTATACTGCCAATGCTTTGTTGTTTAAAAGAGAAAAGTAGGCATTGTTGAATGGTGTAAATATTTGCTAGGCTATGATATATTATTAATCAAAGTATATATTGAATTTCTTTGTTTGAAGTGGTATTATTGGACAGTGTTAGCACATTTTTGTTACGCTATATTTGTTTTTGTCTGAGAGTTTCTGGAACTGAACATTAATCAAATCAGTAAATAGGAAACATTTTTTCACTATCTACATACCTATATAATTATGTATATAACTTCATATATTAAATGTTACAAATTGCTTTATTGATTGGGAAAAACCTTTATGTATATAGAATAAAGATACAGACAAAATTGATTGTGATGTACTGGTCAATTATAACCCCTGCCCCCCAACTTGGGGAATAGTGGGGACTTCAATGGAAGTTGTAAATATCTGGAAACATTTTTGGGCCAAAACAATGACACGGTTAAAACAGCATTGACCCTACAGTGTGGAGGCGGTAGACTGTTTGTTTGTAAAAATTGGGTTATTTTTTCAGCTATCCTCCATATTGAATGACAAGTATTAAAAAAAAAAAAATAAATAAATAAAGAAAAAGAAAGAAAAGAAAAAAATAGAAAAAAGATTTAGAATTTTAGATAAATTCAAGATTTAAAATGGCATGACTTTTAGAATAAAGTTAAAATCTGTTGTGGTCATAATATAAGCTTTAAGTGAAAGTTTTGTCCTAATACTCTGTTTTTCCAGAATATTTTTTTCTAGTTGTAAAAATGATCCAAAATTGAAAAGTGTTGCAAGGCTTTTCGATCAAATCAAGCTAAGAATAGAACAAAAATATGTTTCAATGTATTTCTTTCATCTTTTGCATATCTTTCTGTTTACATGTAATTTGCTTAATTTTATCTTTGTAAAAAAATTCATATTTCATGTTTATAGGCTTTTGGACCTCAGTGGAGTCCCTTTAATGTAGAAACCCTACACAATGCCATCATTTATTTTTATATTCTTACAGATTCCTTGCATCCATGAAACCTATTTTGTCAGATGAAGATTTTATAGAGCTGCTGACAGCAACAGAGACTTTCAGGACAAAGGAGGGACCAAAACTTCAAGAATACCTACAGCGCAGGTAAACACTTTTAATAGTTTATATGTATACAGTCAAACCTTACAACCTGACCCTGCCATTATAATACTACTACTACTACTACAAATGATGATGATGATGATAAAGGCAATGATGACAGTAATGATGATGATGGTGATGACGATGATGATAAGAAAATAGTTATAAAATGATATTAAATCAACAACAACAACAAACCCACATGGACTGCTGATATGTTCAATATGAATTTATGGATGTAATGGATTTACGTGATATCTGAAGAAGAAAACTATGCCAGTCAACTTGGCTGAAGATTGATTTTCCTTTTAAATTTCCCATATGGAATTTTCTTTTTATATTTTCTTCATTTAATCATATATCTATGTATTGTCATGATAATTTATGGCATTGAGACTCCAGTTTAACAAAAGGTATATATTATATGAATAAATTTCTTTCATGTCTGGAGAATTTCCCTTTTAAGTTAAGAATGCATTTGATTTCAATAGATCGGCAGAATATGACATAATGTCATTATTCAGTATTGATGAACTTAAATGAATATAAAAGTGCTAACTAGATTTACACTACAGGATTTTAAAGAGGTTTTATTTTCAGTGCACAATATTATATATATAATATATAACTGGTGAAATATTGATTTATTATAAAGGTATTGATTGAAATTGAATCCAGTTCAATTAAAAGTAAACATACAATTAATATTATGTCTATATCAAATACATTCATGTCTAGGAAAGGCTTTGTAAAATAAAAAATGTACATAATTTTTGTCTGACTCAATTTACTTTTGTGTTACAGACTTTTGATTTATGTGAAAATCCATATTATTTTGTTTGGTTTAGCTTATACAAATTTATTTTAGTTTGATTGTATTGGAAGCTACAAGCTTATTGAAACAGTCTTTAATTTATTTCTTGAACCAACCAGTACTGAGCTATGAATGTAAAGTTTCTTGCTCACAGAAACAATGTCTTGTTTCTGATGGGGTTTGATCCCATGGGGCCAGAAATCCTTAAATTACTAGACCGACACATTAACCACACAGCCTGTCATGCAGCCACCCAACTGTCATTTTTTTGATTTGATAAGTCGTATCAAACATTCAGTCCACTTCAAACTAAAATGTTACCATGTGGCTCTAATTTTTCCTTATGTGAAACAGCTGAGCAAATTTCATGAAGCCTGATGTAGATAAAGATACGCCAAGAAGATATATATCAAGTGTTTCTTTTTCAGTCACTGAGCCAGGTTGTTCTGAACTTAAATATGCATGTTGTTCAAACGAAAAAAACAACTTACAGATTGTTGCAAAATTTTTATAAAAATATCTAACCATGTACATAGTTTTGCATATAAGATGCGAGTACTGACAAAGACTTTGATTAAATGATATATTCATTAAATATGTCTTTAATTTCAGATCGATCAATAAGCGATGTTGGGTGGAGGATTTCTGGTTACAGTTAGCATACCTGGGCTGGAGAGAGCCAAGTGCAGGTAGGTCATGTTAAATTAACCATAAGATTGTTTGCGGCCAGAGATTTTACTCATGCAATCAGTAGTAGAGATCTTGATCACGGTCTGCACTATTCGCTATTCAGTCAGTACTTATTATTGAAATTTTTGCTATAAATGTGGAATGATTTTATACAAATTGAAAGATGGACTGGTCGATAAAGATGGACTGGTCCATCTAAGATATTTAGCATGGTTAAGGATTTATGCACATGGACTTAAAAAGAAAAAAAGAATAAAACATTGCATTGCAATATATATTAAACTGCTATTACTAGTAGGTTTCGGATTGACTTTTGCACATGCACTATCTATTTTATTGGAAGGTTACAAACATCATATTTTAAGCTTGATTTTGATCAAGAAATAAACAAGTATGAGACTACAGACAAGCCAGTGTAGCATTATACCCTTTTAGTAACAAAAGCCTTTGAATTATAATAGATTGTTCGGTATCAAATGGTTATGCACTTTAAATGAATGCATATTTTTCATTCCCTTCAAAGGAATGGTAGAAAATTATAAACTATATTCCACAGGGAAATAACATACTTTACATTATTTTAAGTATATTGTAAAAATGGAATGTCTTTGAAGACATACAATGGAATGGGTATGTGATGTTAGAATAATGCTAAATTTAACTATGTTATTTCAGTTAATGTGAATTGTTATGCTGTCGACAGGAAGACCTCCCCAACAACCAACCAGCTTGCACGAGCAGCCAATATCATTCACCATGTTGTTAAGTATGTATCACTTTTATATACATGTATACCATTACTATTCTAAAATAGTATAACTGACATACCCTGCTTTGAATTTATGAACTGGTCCTTGATATTTAAATAGGTTTAAGAATACAAAAATTGAATTTCCTACAATTTAAAATTGGCCCTGATAAGCCTTTGGAGGGATGGGAACCCGAGCGGTGTTGGGCAAGTGGTTGAATATCAGCATCCTTAGGCTTAACCACTCAGGCCTTGGAGGCTGCATTAATACCAGTTGAAAGAATATATTTATTATCATAGAATAATTACAATTATACAATTATCATAGAATAATTATTTTTATACAATAATGAAATATAATACAAATGTAAATAAATACTATGATGGAACAGTTGGCATTATACAGTTTTGTCACTACACTCGCTGAAAGCAAAGGCTTGTTAGTACAGGGTATGTGTGCCATGGTTGTACCAAGAAATTGAACAGCAACAGAATGTTATATACATTTGTATTTTCAGATATTATGAAGCAATCTGTGAGGAAACATTGGTTCCACAATATATGCAAGACTTAATACCTCTCACCATGGATGGTTACAGGTAGGTCTTCCCTTTTGTTTAGTACTAGTAGAATATACATACATGTTTTGTGGCATTTTATTGAAAGATTTGCTCAAAAAATAGAATTGCAGTAAATTTGCTCAATAGGGAAAGCATCGGATAAGAAAATTGAAATCAAGGGGTCTCTGGTTTGATCCTGGTCAGGGCGTAATTTCTTAGTGAAAATTGACCTCAGACATTTAGTCTAATGGTCATTTGTCACTCACTGATGATTCAGATATTGTGGGATTAGTAGTTGGTCACTTGCCAATAAAAAATGATAATAGGAAAGACAATTAGGTGGAGCGACTGGTGAGATATGACCAAAAATGTGTTACAGTTGGCATTTAAGGAAAACAAACAAAAAAACTGATTTCATTTCAAAGAGAGTACTTAAGCAGAGTGTTTCTTCAGGTGCTCATATGTTTATTGTAACGATATGTAGTATGGTAGATTTGAATCTCAGTTAGCTATTACTTAGAAACAAGGTTATGGATGTCATATTCTTATTTATTTTTGTTCGAGTTCTTAGTGACTCACCTTTATTCTTGATCTATACAAGAACTGATTTGTGGAATTAATACTCATGTGACCCAATTCTTTGCTATGTGGAAAACAATTTACTTCAGATCTTTTTTCCATAGCCAATTGACAATGCCTTTTTTTATAATGCAGAAAAACGCATTGCACAGCTCGCCTCCCCAAAATTGGCATGGACGGACAAATCACATACAAGGACCAGAAACATATTGTTATATATAGAAAAGGGGTGTACTTTAAACTGGACGTATATAAGACCGACAGTGATGGCAAGGAGGTTCAGTTGTCCATTCCCGAACTGTATGTGATACTTCAACAAGTTATTAACCTCGCTGATGGTATGTTAAAATACATTGTATATATTTACATAAATATACTATGATGAATTAGATGTCTAAAAGTGTGTATCGGCGGGTGAAATGGCGAGATATTAGAATTTAATTTGTCCAGTACAAACTGGAATGTAGTATTTAGTGTGGTGCTCCAATGCATTTTTCAGTCTCACTCATACTTTATGTACTGTTGTGACAAAAACTGCAAAATCCCATTAATATAATGAAAAACAAATTTAAATATATTTTCTTTTTGATAAATAGTATTAAACAAATCTCAATGAGTTAAATTAGTTTAGCTAGTACAGAATTTAAATTTAGTTCAATTGTTTAGGGAAATATAAGCTGATAGACACACTCTAAAATTTTGTTGCTGAAACTAAAATTCGGCTTGTCCAGTCTGTGTCTCATTGCGTTAAATAGACATACCAGTCTTCCACAACTTGCTGTAAAATTCATAGGCCAGTCTAAAATCTGTTCAGTCTGACTAGACAGTCATTTGGCTGCTCAATATTTACTTGAATCTACTTGTATGACAAGTGCGGACCAAGATCAATGTGCACATCCATGCTGTCTTATCATTGTCTGCACTGTTTGTTACTCAGTCAGTACACCTTGCAATTTAAAATTATGAATAGTTTTGTACAGATTAAAAGATAGTTAATTCCATATAGATATATAAGATATTAATCATGGTAAGCGTTAAAATGTAAAATGACAATGGCATTTAAGTTTATTTATTTTATTCCAGATGCAAAAGATTTCTGCCCTGTTGGAGTTTTTACAGCACAAAACAGAGATTATTGGGCCAAGGTTTGTTAAGATTTTTTTTACTTTTAAGCAGTATGCAGCATCCGTCTGAATACTGCTAAGATTGTATGCTATCTTTTACCTATTAAAATTGTCCATTCTTTACAAATTCCTTTGTGTTAGAAATTATATATATAAGACATTTATAATTGTCCTTCTTCAAATTATTTAAGGTAAACAAGGACTGAATTTTGTAAATTTTCTAATTTCTACCTATATCATTAATATTCACTTTCAAGGCTTCTTAATTACCACATTTATCAAATTTATACATGTTAGATATTGGCAATGTGACATAACATTTAGTTTTATAGCTATTTACTCATTGAATGTTGTTAGAAACGTATGCCATCTGAATAAAGCCAGGTTAGCATGCATCACAGAGCAGTCTGACCTGGCTTTATACAGTTAGCTTATCGGTTTTTAGTATTTCATATTGAAATCAATTCAATTTCTCATAGGACAAGTCCATATTAAAAATTGTACATAGTAAGAGTTAAAACATGATACAAAAAATGATGAATATGTTAATTGTTCTTTTGGTACTTTTTCTTCAGGTTAGGGAAAGACTGGTTGCAATAGATGTTAACAAAGAAAGTTTAGCAAGTATTGAGAGCAGTATAGGCCTGTTTTCTATTGAAGAAGAAAGTCCTAAGGTAGTATATTAGATGTGTTTTATATTTTGATGTTAAACATCTCTTATTTATGAACGTAACTGTCCTATGTGAGAGATGATTTGTTTTTTACAAGGACCTTAAAGGTTAACCTGCTTTTCATGGCGGGTGTCTGTTAATTACGTATTCTAACTGAGCAAAATTTGAAACTTAAGGAATATTTCTTGTTAACTTACAGAATATAACAAGTAGATTAGCTATTGGAACGGGTTTTCGAATATATAAAATGTTACACAGAAAAAACATCATAGATCGTCCTTCCATGAAAGTTATTAAATAAAATTTTCCAAACTAGGGGATATAATTGTGCTTGAGAAAGAAGAAATTTATATACTATGGTTATCTATCTTTTTTAACCCATAAAATGCAGGAACTGAAAATGAACAGCCTTGTCACCAGTAAAGACTGTTCCAAATTAATGGCTGGATTAGTCCATTTCACAATTTAGGGGATAAGAAAGAAAAAAATATTGTTATTTTAATTATACTAAGATTATCCATCATTATCAAACATACCTATTAAAAAAATCCTGCACTTCCTGAGTTACAGAATATTTACATTTCTAATTTTTCCCAATGATAATTGCCTATGCAAAAGATGCTATCTAGAAGCTGCCAAATGTGGGTACCGTAATCTAGCAGTCTGACCAGGTTTTCTACATGTACTATCTTCTTCTTAATTTTAGCTTGTTTATTGTTTTGAATTCTTTTGAAAATGGACTTTTCCAAACTAAAAGCATGACTTGTGCATTGTACAAATTCAACTGTGTTGAGGAGTAAAAACATAGAACATGCAGCACACTGGATGGATTTGATATGACATATACTTGATTATCGTAATACATGTACTATTGTTGACATAATACATGTACTATTGTTGACATATGTTTGAATGATAATACTGGTTAATTAATAGATATTATGAGCCGCGCCATGACAAAACCAACATAATGGGTTTGCGTCCAGCATGGATCCAGACCAGCCTGCGTATCCACGCAGTCTGATCAGGATCCATGCTGTTCGCTTACCAACCCTATTACAAGTAGAGAAACTGATAGCAAACAGCATGGATCCTTATCAGACTGCGCGGATGCGCAGGCTGGTCTGGATCCATGCTGGTCGCAAACGCACTATGTTGGTTTTGTCGTGACACGGATATTATATTGTTTATTTAAAGGGTTTGGATGAGGAGGCTTCATTTACCATGACAGGACAAGGACCAAACAGGTTTGTAGATTTTTTCTTTTGTTTTGTAGCATTGTTGTTGTGTATTCTACAAATTGGTTCTATAATTATGTTATTTATAGTCACCACTCGGAAGCCTGTACTGAGGATTTGGTCAAGGAGTGTGGATAAGTTTAATTTCTTGTAGTGCAGTGCCTTATCCATACTAAATTTCTTAAATGGACTTGTCGAACTTTAACTTTTGGGACCTTCCATATATGTATTGATGTAACATCTATCTGATACTGATGTTACATATTTTTGGTATTGATTTGACATATTTAGTATTGAAATAACATATCTATTTGGTATTGATCAACATATTCAGTATTGAAGTAAAATCCATTTGGTATTGATTGACATATTTAGTATTGATGTAACATATCTATTTGGTATTGGTTGACATATTTAGTATTGATGTAAAGTATATTGGAGTCAGGGTATTCATTGGCATATTTAGTATTGATGTAGCATATCAATTTGGTATTGATGTGGCATAATAAGTATTGACATAACATATCTACTTGTTACAGATGTGACATATTTAGTATTAATGTAGCATATCAATTTGGTATTGATGTGGCATATGAAATATCAATGTAACATATCTTTTGGGTAGTTATGTGACATTTTTGAGAATTATTTATTACAGATTCTTTGACAAGTCTTTGCAGTATATTATATATGCCAATGGCAAGGCAGGAATAAATGCAGAACATTCTTGTGGGGATGCTACTGTAAGTAACTTGAATTGAACGTAAACACTTCACCTGTATATGACAGTCGAATGTAGGTTAGAGTTTCAACGCAGGTTACATCAGGACTTCTTTATATAGAGTTGGATTATCTTGAAAATCTTGCCAATTTTCTGCTATTGTTATTTTGTTTTTAGTTTCGTTGCCACTGATTTGAAGATATTGAATTTGATATCTTTTCAAGAATTTTTATGAGATACATAGTACAAAGAGTTAAAAAAGTTACAAATTCTAAAAACTTTCTTTGTGTTTATTGTAAGTTTATTATGTTTTACAGTATGCAGCACGTCTATGGGAATATATCTTAGCTGTAGAAACCTACAACAATGACGGAGGTGTTGCCAAAATCTCAGACCAACACTTGAAAAACCTTCCCACTCTTCAGAAGTGAGTTTCTTTATAGCCTTTACCCTGCTAAATACTGTATGCGTAGAAATATTCGCGGGCTTCAAATTTTCGCGATCTTCGCGGTGACATTCGATCCGCGAATTCATGTTCAGCGCGAATATTTCTACACAAATAATTTCTTAATAGTCATATATTCGCGCATCTATAGAACAATGTATATCAGAGTGTTCATGGCTGCCATAAGTCTGGTATCCGTGGTACTTTCAAAGATTGATTTAAATGTTATTTACACTGTACATGTAACATTTAGCTCTGTATATAAATCAGTTTGCTAGTGTGTTATTGTTTGACTTATATGAATATCGGATTCTTGTATAAGTATATACATGTTTGAGCAATACAATTGCATTACGTTATTTATTTCATAGTCTGAGTCATAAACGTCTTACCATCTGTTCAGATTATATTTTGTTTTTCTAAACAAACAATACAAATAATACAAACATTAACGATTCTAACTGATGAAAACATGGAAAACAAAACACAATTACTCAGTCAACATTTTAAAAAAAATGGTGAAAAGATTATGTTCTCATTCAGTGCTGTTTAACTGTGAATAATTACACGCACGTTAACGGACATTCTTTTGTTTGCCATAATCTGTCCGCTAGACAAATTGAATGTCTTTGTTCTGTACAATAGCGTATTGTTTGACAACAGGTGTTGAAAATAACTGTTAAGTCCCACAATGATTAAAGTAAAAAGTATGTGAAATGAAAGAAGGCTGCTTGCGAAAACCACAACCTAATCGTGTAAGAGTAATTTCCTTATTTTTTAACCTGATGGGTGTACGCGAATTTATGATTTTCGGCAGTCACCTCCGCGAATTCAAAATAGCGCGAAAATTTGTATATACCCCCAAAATGGACCTTTCCGCGAAAATTTGCTTCCGCGAATTTAAATACACATAAGTAGCTTAAATGGACTTGTCTGCCTTTCATTCTAGATGAGACCATTTATCAGATTTAGGGATAATTTCAAAATATCTGCCGACTGAATAGCAAACAATGCAGACCATGGTCAAACAACATTAATGTGCCGGCTGATCTTTGTCTGCACTGGTTGTATGGGTAGAATCTTATGCTGCCGGCAATGAACTAATGGTTTAAATTATCGTGAAAAAATTTCACACTGCTTAAAGACTCATCCAACTGATTCAGTCTTTAAATTAAAGAGGGTGTCAGGGGCTACTTTGGATTCTTTTATGTGAGTTAGCTTTCTGGCTAGCTTATGGAAGATTGTTGGTACTGCATGTACTAAAGTGTCGGTTTGTGCAGAGAATCTAGGACATTTGCCCCCCAGACAGTTGGCCCCCAGTTTGCCCCCCTCCCCCCTTTTTTTGCAGTGAGAGACAGTTGCCACCTCATATGTATTGAAAGGGCCGACATTTGCCTCCCTAAAATTTATGGAAGGCGGACAGTTGCAACACTGTATTAAAAAAGGTTGAGGGTGGACATTTGCCCCCCCCCCCCTGTGATAATTGTCTGGATACCATACACAGAAGGTATTTTAAGTTTTTGTCCCTCATTAAAGCTGGGATTTTCAGTATTGGATTGACTTCATATTCAGCCAAAATAAATTCATGTAGATAAATGAATACAAATGGGGTCGATATGCAACCAGTCTATTTTATTTTTGTTCAGGTTAGACTGGGACCTCAGAGACTTTGAAAGGGAACTTACAGAATCTCAAGTCCATTTCCAGAAACTGGTAAAATTATATTTCTATATTTTTTTGTTCTTTCTTAGACTTGATAAAATAATAGTTTCTCAGTAAGCTTTGCTTAGAGCAGTTAATCTTAATTAATTTAAGAAAAAGTGATGGCGCTAATTTTCATTGGCGGAGTTACACAGGTGCAAACCCAGGTTATAATATGGTGAATGTATTTCTCAAAAAAGAATATGAATATTTAGTTAATCTTGGATCAAATTTATTCTGTAATTACAGAATATTTATAGTTTTACTCTAACATTACATTTACTTTGCCATTATAATAGGCTGACAGTTTTGGAGTGAGACTGGTATTTGCAGAGTATGGTAAAGGTTACATTAAAACAAAGAGAGTCAGTCCTGATGGATATATACAGGTAACCAATCATTGTGTTACGTTTGAACCCTGAATTTGCATAATTATGGATTGCCCTGTATTGAAGTTGGAACAGTCCATTCAAAGTCTGGCCTGGCTCCATACTGGTGGGAAAGGCTACTTGTTTTCGGTTCCAACAGTTAAAGGGTTAGCAACCTTGGAAGTTTATGTTGTATAGGATAAAAGAACTCTTGAAGTTGAGTGCAAATACAGTCGAGACTGCCTTAGCGACCCCCTGATTTAAACGACTCCCTGTCTTACCCGACCTTGTTTCAGTACTCCCAACGTATTTTCCTATATAAATGGTCTGAATTAAACGACTCCCTGTCATATGTGACAAGCGACCCTAATTGTCAGGTCCCAATGCAATGTTTGGTCTGATTTAAACGACTTTCATACCTTTTAATTGTCCGTTAAATCAGATAAATAATACCTATTATAACACCCAGAGGGCCAAAATAATTAAGTCCAATTATAATCCAGTAGCAAACAAAGTCTACACACCTCTATCTCAATTACACAGTTGACATGTATAAATGCAGGTATCAAGTGACGTAGCGTCTGTTTATGGGAAGCATGACGCAATCGATGTGTGTGTAATGTACATTATGGCCTGAGTAAACTGGTTAAGACTTGTGTTAGATTTTTTTTTTAATTATAGAGTGCCCACGGAAGATTTTTTAGGCAGCCTATTTTTTATTTTACCTTTCTATGACTGCATAATTAATACGGAAAAAAATATTCATACTAAACCAGAAAAACCTTTGGATATGGATATTTTGAAAGATCATGTAACACAATTTTTCATGGTTTTATTTCATAAATATGATGCTCAAATTAAGATTTGTCAATATTGTAAGTTCAAATAAGCATTATTTATAAAGATATCACCCAATTTAACATTTAATATCACCCAATTTAACATTTAATATCACCCAATTTAACATTTAATATAAATAAAGGCCATTAAAGGGAGGTAATTAGAACTTTATTTTCTATGAATTCAATGTTAAATTTTCCAATAAGTAATCAATGCATGTAATTTATTGATTAAATATAATGTGCACAAATATTTTCAGTACACATTTTACATATTCTTTGATGTTTGAAAGTTGTTTTATTTGCATAATTATATCCATATATATATTTTTTTGCAAGTGTTGTATACACTCTGTAACAATATCAATCACAAAACATAAAGGATCTTTAAGTCACGTTGGTATATAGACAGCTAGATGATACTTAAGTTTAATTTTCTTTGAGACTGTATTAAGAGACTCCCTGTCATATGTGACCTTTTTCTGAAGATCCCTTGGAAAGTCACATATGACAGTCTCGACTGTAGGTGTGAAAGGCCGCTTTACACTTTATCATTAGAACATTACCAATAAATTCAAGAGAATACAATTCTACAAAAATTTATGTGTGTCATTTAGCTTATTGGTTGTTAATGTGAACAAGAACATATAATTAAATAATTTGCTGCAAAATGTAAAGTTACTTTCACTTTTACCTGAAGGGTCATCATTTAACATAATTTGGCATAATGCAACTTTTAAAGGATTAATAGTATATGTACTGTCTGGAAAAAAGTACACAGTTTGTTAAGATATTCATCATAGTATAGAAATACTTTTGTTTAACAATTGTTTAACTTTTATTATTTGCAGATGGCAATTCAGTTGGCATATTATAAACTTCATGGTAAATTTGTCAAGACATACGAGTCAGCCTCCACCAGGTAATTCAAATTGGAACTTTGTCATGCTTTAGTTTTCCTGTCTTAAATATTTACATAACATTATGAAAAAATGCTAGAAAGAAAAAGGAAATTAAAGAAATAAATTTTTATTGAAAAAGCAAATCATTGATTGAATTTGATTCATTGGTATTTTAAATAGCTTGATATCATTTATCTGTAACTATTTCCCTGCATATACCTGCAGGTATACCAATTTCAATCACAGTAATACTTATTTGCTTGCAAGATGGGTTTGATATGAACAAGTTTATCCAAATTTTGGGGGGATTTTTTTGTGACTTCTAACTTGTTATATAAATAATTTCATATTAAACTCCTTAAAAAATCTGTTATATCAGTTTTATTTAGTCAAATAATAAGTTTCTGTATGTTTTTCAAATACAGTTCTATAATTCTTGGTAATTTCTCAGGCAAATACACAATTCTTGGCAATTTCTTGGGAAAATACACTCATCATATCATGAAACAATAAAAACTACGGTAGACAAAAAATTATGTTTTGGCATTGACTCATTTTGCCACAGAAATGATTAGTATCTGCTTGAAAGTCAATGTACAGATTGTATTTTGAATGATTTATTATATTTTAAGATTGTTCGCCAATGGTCGTACAGAGACGATACGTCCTGTGACAGAATCGTCTGTTGCCTGGTGTAAAGCTATGTCAAGCATGAAGAAGACTACGAGAGATCAAAAGATATTACTCCTGAAGCGGGCAATCAACGCCCAGACCAAGGTGAAGAACGAGGCTGTTGTTGGACTAGGCTGGGATAGACATATGTTTGGTCTGTACGCCTGCTGTAAGGAGCTTGGAATGGAGCCACCCGCATTGTTCCAAAATAAGGTAACATAATGTTATACAGTTTTCTTTTGATATTGTATCCTATTTTTAAGATACACAAGAAATATCTTTTTGCTTATTCACCAATTTTTAGCTCGACTTTTCTATGAAAAGGGGAGCTATCCTACTCGCCCCGGCGTCGGCGTCGGCGTCGGCGTTGGCGTCACACCTTGGTTAAGTTTTTCGTACCACCCCACTTTATTTCAGAAGTATTACAAGTATGGCTTTGAAACTTACCATACTTGTTCACCATCATAACCTCCATCTACAGACAAGAGTACATAACTCTGTCAAGGTTTTTGACAGAATTATGGCCCTTTTTTGACTTAGAAAGTGTATTGAGCTTGGTTAAGTTTTTTGTACCACCTCACTTTATTTCAAAACCATTGGAGGTATTGCTTTGAAACTGACCATACTTGTTTACCATCACGACCTTCATCAACAGACAAGAGGACATAACTCTGTCAAGGTTTTTGACAGAATTATGCCCCTTTTTGACTTAGAAAATACATTGAATATGGGTAAAATCCACTTATTGCCTTAACCCTTTGAGATATTGCTTTGAAACTTTTAATGCTATTTCACATCATTACCCCCATCTGTACGCAAGAGAAGGTAACTCTGTCAAGGATTTGTTTTAAAAATTAAGGCCTTTTATCGACTTAGAATCTTGGTTAAGTTTTTAGTACCAGTCCACTTTTTGACTGAACTGTTTGAGATATTAATTTGAAAGTTGGAATACTTGTTTACAATCATGATTCCCAAACATGTCCAGGAGAAGGTAATTCTGTCAAAGATTTTATTTGAATTATGGCCCTTAACTGTCAATGTTTTGTATTATAATCAGGCTTTCTACTGGTCCCTACTTTTCCTACTTTTCCTACTTTTTCCTACTTTTTTCTTTTGATCCCTACTTTGCCCTACTTTTTTCTGAAATAGCCCTATTATCCCTACTTTTTCATTTTGAAATGAAAAAAAAAAGATATTGAAAGTGGTATTTCAGTTGCATTTTCAGTTGCAATTGATGAGTAGTTCAGGTGTGTGTGTGTGTCTCCTTGTGATGTCCATCCTTGAAAGACTCATGGTCAGAGCTGCATTACTGTATGTACTGCAGCGATTTTGCAAGTACTGGTACTGATACTGAATTACTCTTACAAAATTTTGCTACTACACAGGTACTGGTACTGCATTGCTGTCTTAAAAAGGTGGTACTGCTACTGCATTACTAGGCAGTACTTTTGGTTTTGATAAAAATGTCATCAATTTTTCTCATAAAGTAAAGCTGTAAATTCCATGTATTATTTTATTTTTGTGAAAAGTAAGTTATCAAATCTATAAATAATTTGCTGCAATATTCCTTCAAATGTTAACTTAGTATTTATCATAAAAAAGCACCAAAGACTTTAAGTAAAATTAAAATTGAGATAAACAGAGTCAATAACTCTTTACTGATAAAATATCCTTATTGCAATCTTATTACTTTGTATTTACTAGTAAAAAAAGAGCAAAATAAACACTAATTAATTACTTCTATTCTAAATAATCCTATTTCAAGTGATATTGTTAGCACCATAAAAAGTTGTTATTTACTTTGGTATAAATTGAACAGAGGTGTGAAAATGTGAAAGGCAACAAAAAGACTGGTGGGTTTAAAATGTAAGATTATTGCATTGTATTACCGTTGACTGGTTACAAAACAATAACATACAAGAAAAGCATTGATTCAAAGCATCAAAGGGCGTCCAAGCAAGAAATGCAGCAAGTGAAGATGAACTAGTACACATATGATGACAAGATATTCTTATAAACTACCAGAAATGTATAACACTTATGAATGAGCGGACGAAAGACATTGTTCATTATGAACTTTGATTGGCATGCTAGAGATTAGAATATTACTTGTTATTTCTTTATGATCGTGGTTATTAATAGCAACGGATATACATGTATGCAATCATTTATAATCCATATGTGTAACGCATGATCAACACGTACCACACATTTGTCCCTTATTATGTACATGTTATCGCTATTAGCGAAGACCCCCTTAAGGTATCTGTTCACACTTTAAGTTAGTAAAAATATGACACTGGTTATATTACCATGTTGATCATGTTGAGCATAATTGTTTATTATACAATAATTGTAATATCTATTAATTTTAATTTTTAAAAAAAATACAAATTTTATGGATATTGTTTTCTTTTATTCTTTTTTGTGTTTATGTGCTATTTTAATACTGAGTTTTTACTACTCTTTTTTATTAAAATTGTAAAATAAATTTTAAGAATTCAATTGTCATATTGACCGACGATTATAAGTCAAAGCTTAACTGGAAAAAGTCAGTAAATTATGGTTTATCTTTCAATATATAATATTGTTTATTCTTAAACCATGTACATGTACATTGTATTTTTCTTTATCATTTTTTAAATTATCGATCAATTGAATAATTCATAAAATCTAATTTGTAACTTTGAATAATTCCTCGGCATCTTTACTAAACACGGATAACAAATTGAATAATTAAATAAAATGTTTCAAAGTTGATAAAGTCATTTTAATACCATAAAAAATGTACCTTTTTCTCAATTATTGTACATATCACGGATTTATATTACATATAAATCCGTGTACATATTTATTGTTTTTATCTCATATAGATAAAATGAAACATGCTATTGTTGTTTTTTTCTAATTGTAACGATATCAAACATCTACTCCAAAACCGGGAGAGACCGGACAATATAACGTGTGGTACTATTCGCCGGTCACTAGTAAATCCTGGTCAAAATAGACCGGGGAGAGACCGGCATTTACCGATAGGAGTGATAAAAAGATATATCTATAAATAGGTTTTTGGAATATTTAGGTCATCAACTGATCATTCTAGGATACATGTACAACAATAACATGCCATGACATGATAACCGACTGTGTACTACAAAATGATAAATAAAAAACCCCGAAGAGCGCGATTTATTGACGGAAAAGGTTATTTCATTTGTAAATGTTTGCATTGCGAAAATTCATTGTAACATATCGCGACATTTCATTCTTATTTAATAATCAAGCACCCTCATACCGATCGGAATTTTCGGCTTTTATTATGACCGACTAAAAGGCTCGAGAAGTTGCTGTCGCCCTTTCACAAAATCTGATCTCATTCCATAAGAGCGCCGCGCTTCGGCGCGGACGCCAATGACATGAATATATGTTGTAATTATTGTTTGTAAAAAGTATTTTCGTTCATTTATATAAGTTGTAAAAATGTAATGTCAACTTTAAAGTAAATGATTTTATTTCTTTGTTGAATAATGTTTGCAATTATTTAGAATGACACTATGTATTTATTCAAACTTTGATGAATATATAAAAGTATTAGTAGTCTACTGGTACTTAATTACTTCCCCCAAAAAGTACTGGTACTGCAGTACCAAGCTAAAATCAAGTACTGGTACTGCAAATCTTGGCAAGTACTGGTACTTAAGTACTGCACCCTTAGTACTGATGCAGCTCTGCTCATGGTGCCTTGGCAAAACATTCAGCAACATTCTGCCTATGAGGTGCATGTCTTTCAAGCATGGACTGAACTGAAGTTACACACAGCCTGATGTGGTCTTGGTGATGGTATGTTTTGCTAATTCTTAAATAAAACAGTAAGAAATTCCTACTTTATCCCTACTTTTTAACATCAGAAATCCCTACTTTGCCCTACTTTTTGGTAAAAAAATGCCCTACTTTTTCCCTAGTTTTTTTGGTAGAGGCAGTAGAAAGCCTGTATTATAGGCAAGCACTAAAAAACTTAAAAAATCTAAAAAAATTCATTCCTATCCACTGAACCTGCAGTGTTCAAGGGTATCACACAATTCAGTAAAATAATTCTTCACTAAATATCTTAATGCTCATGGCCATTGTTCACTTTAAAAATACAGAGATTCTTGTATTGCCTTTTACTGCAAAAACTTTTTTTATTGGCAAGCAATAAAAAAGTCGAGCGCGCTGTCTTACGGACAGCTCTTGTTTTTATAACACTGCATTGCAATGAATGTAACAAGTTCTTGAAATTTTAATGTGAATTTCTTTCATTCTTGATGTATTTGACAGCTTAATATCTGTGTGTAGTGAAATTCTGGAGATTTAAGTTGAAACATTCAAAGATTTTTTTGAGACAAATTTTCTTGTTATTTTGAATAACTCCTCTATGACTCTGTGGTATAAATATACAATCATAAATAAATATTGGTAAATGACTAAATCACATTCACATTGATCATAAATTGTTAATATACATTTTACATTACACCCCTATTTTGTAGAATTGCTTCATGCCAGATGTGTTGAGTACGTCCCAGACCCCTACAAAATATACCCATATTTGGAAACAAGAGTCATCATGTCTTGGTGGAGGATTTTCCCCAGTCAGTAAAGATGGCTATGGCGTCTCCTACATTATTGTTGGTGAAGATATCAGTAAGTTAATTTGTCAGTCAGTTGTGATGAACGAAAGATCTTTCCTTTCAGTTGTCATTTTTAGTGGGTCATCTGTGGCAGAGTGGTTAAGGTCGTTAACTTCAACCACTTGGAGTTCGAATCCCAACAGGGACTTTGGATTCTGTTATGTTAGGGAACTTTCCAGCTATTTTTTTGAAGGTCGGTGGTTCTACTCGGGTGCCCGTTTGTGCCTGAAATAATGCACTTAAAGGCACCTGAGGTCTTCTCCACCAGTAAAAGCTGGAAAGTTGCTATATGACCTATTCTGGGTTGGTCAAGCATAAAAAAAGTCATTTAAAGCTAATATGTAACATAAAGTCCTGAGGCTTTATTACTCATGTAACTTGCTGGTCACAACTGATTCTACCCATATAACCAGTGCAGACTTAGATCTTCAGTCGTATCAATTAAATTTTCCCTAAAAATGATGAATGGTTCTGTGCAAATTGAAATATGGACGAGTCAATTTAAAGTGTATAAAGCAATATCTTACGCAATATTTTCATGAAATTCATAAACGGTAAAATTATTTCCACCACGGTATGGTGAATTCTTGAAAGAGTTTCAACTTAGATGATATATATTTTTGTTCCTTACCTTTCAGTATTGTTCCATGTAAGCACCAACAAGAACTCGACAGAAACATCCGAACATAAGATGTCAGAGGCCATTCTGGATGCCATGAATGAAATGAAATCCCTTCTTGATTAAATCTTCACAGTGCTCGCTAACATGTAAATTAATTTGAAACAGACTATAGATATGACATTATTTGGAAACACAATTTGAAACAAACTTTACTTGATATTTTCTGTTTGCATGAAAGAAGTGAAACCTCTTCTCGATTTAAGCTGAAAAAATGCTGGAAATTATCATCTGAAGATAAAATAGAGAAATAGACTATAGATTTCACAGTGGAGTACATACAATTTTTGAAACACACTATAGTTGACTGTTCTGTTTTTTACTAAAGTCTAAGTGATATACTAGTATCTATAGTTTTATTATTGCACAATTCTTACTTTTTCTGCACCTGGTGATTTTATTTTTATTTTTTTCTTTGTTTTTTAACAAATAAAACACATTATAATTTTTTATTTGCACCAAATTTTCTTGAGAGATATTTTTGTTTATTGTTTAATGTTTATATTACTATTTTTTTTTACTTAACATATAAAATTCTTCCAAGTACTGAAGCTATTGTTTTAAAATGTAAACTCGCAGCTTATTCTATGCTCATTTTTATTTTTTTCATACTTTTTTACTCTCATTTTTTTTTTTTTTTTTTTAAAAATGAAATTGATATAAAAATTGAGATGGATGAATAATGGATGAAACAAAAGTGGTGGTAGTTACATTGTTGTGTTCTTGAATTAGGGTTACATAATGAGATTGGATCATTTGATAACAGTACATTACAACAGAAAGTTACATATATAATGATTGTCATTTATTGGATGATTCTAAATCAGCCATTTTGTTTTGTATTCATTGAGTGAAAGTTTTTTTGTTTTTTTTCTTGACATTTTTTATCAAGGGTACAGAGTTACACAAAGTGTATGTATATGTTTTTGTTTCAATATCTGCAAATGTAAAGTTGATTGTAATAATAATCAATAGGTTTATAAACTTGCAATTTTCTCAATTTGATAAAATGTAATGTAAAAGTAATCAATAGGTTTGAGAGCTTGCAATTTCTACAGTCGTTGTGGTACAGTGTAATTGAATATACTGATTTCCTTTTGGATATAGCGGTAACTCTTGTTTGTTAATTGTTTTGAGCTCCTTTCTACAGTGACTAATTACTCTTTTCAATTACTCCTAATGATTCACAACGGTAATTACCAACCCTGTTAGCTTACAAATAGTTGATAGTTCTAGGTGCATGTAAATGGAATAAAAACTGCCAGGAATAATCGTTTTAAGAGATAGATATATTTGGTCAATCTTTAACAATACAGCTTCATTGACGTCTCTTTGATGTTAACAATGTTGGTGCAACAATTGTATACATGTATTTTGAAAAGACTTTTTCCTGCTTTTTTATTGCTTTATTTATTTTTGTCTGTCAAAAGTACCTTATTTTTTGTATGTCAAAAGTATCTTATTTTTTTATATCTTTTTTTAAAAGTCAGATTTTTTTTTAGTTGTTTTATAAAATTCACCAGGCATAGTTCTTTTTTGGTTCTTATTAAAGTTTTAGATTTTAAATCATGCCAAATAGCTTACAGGAAATATTTCCTATTGCCATACATTTTAAAGTTTTTTATATTTATAACTGTTTTCCTGTTATTTGATTGATAATTTTTACATTTATAATGATGCACATGTATCATGTAGTTTCTGTCTTTTTAAAGAAGGTTTGATATTTTTCAAGGTTTGAAAATGTTTTGTCTTTTTTCAAGGTTTGAAAATGGTATGTCTTTTTTTCCCTTCAATATTTGAAGATTTTATGTCTTTTTTCAAGATTGAAAGATGTTATGTCTTTTTTCAAGATTTGAAGATGTTATGTTCTTTTTCAAGGTTTGAAAATGTTATGTCATTTTCTTTCAAGGTTTGAAGATTTTATGTCTTTTTCTTCAAGGTTTGAAAATGCTATGTCCTTTTTCAATGATTTTAAGAGGTTATGTCTTTGTTTCAAGATTTTAAAATGTCATGATGTACATCGATATGAATGGTTTTAAACTGTATTTGTGTTTAAGTGACAGATTTATGCTCAGTTTTTATACTGGTCATTTATTTTTATCTTACTACTTTAGATTTAATAACCATATGGTTTTCATTGTATCCATTCTTTAGTTATAATTAAGCAGGGATTGGATTCGAATGTAGGAGAATAGTTTTAATTTTGCAATGACATTTTTCAAGCTTTTATCACACCATTGGCTATTTTAACAGTTATGTATTGACCTTTAAGTATGTCATGTTTAATTATCTTATCAAAGTCTTAGGTAAGTCATATAAAAGTAAGGCTATCCTTTGTCACCAGTATAGAGTCAGGCTGTCCTGCAAATCGGTACAGTGTGACCAGGCTTTATAGTGTCGACTGACTATAAAATCCCCCAAAAATTTGATAATGGACAGTTCCAAAATTTGAAACTGGATGAGTCCATTTAAGTAATTCAGTGGAGTTAAGTTTTAAAATTAGACATGATTTGCAAGTTTACAGTACTAGTATAACACAATTTACGATTTGAATAAGAATGGATGATTGAATTTTTGATATTATATTTATGAAGGAAACAAGGCACAGTTGAGCATCTATGTAAGATTTATTATGGAGAATTTTTTTAAATCTATTTGAAATTTTTACATGCTTTACTACTCGCCTGTTTTTTCTGACAGTGTAAAAATCCTGTAATTTTACTAAGTGTTTTAAGCTGTTAAATAAATGGATAGGCCTTATTTATGTGTTCACTTTGCTCAGCAAAACCACAAATGTTTGTTTCTATATATATCTAAATGTCTCGGTGATTTAGGTGCTTTTTCATAGCAGTTAATAGGTAGAATTTTTAGGGTTTGTGTCTAGATTTATTACTGCTATATCTTTCAAATAACACTTTATCAAATGTATAAGGTAGGTATTTTAATATATATGATGAAACATTCTTGCTAGTGAATTTTTAACAGTTTTACTGAAATAACATTTTTCAATTTTTGCTTTAAAACCTTCCAATGTTAACACTAAAAGTTGACACTTATTTTTAGAATCTATATATCAAATAGTTGTTTTGAACACATGTGGGAAAAAAAAATTTATATGAAAATTTCACATACTGTTGCGTGTGGTTTTCTGTGAAATTGGTATTCTTTAAAAGCAAAGATTTTAAAGATGATATAAATGAACATTAATTTATTAGATTGGACAGAATTTTGTCATCGACTAAGCTGTATGAAAATATTTTATATGTTGCAATTTGTCCAAATGTGAGGTTTTGATATTATTCACTTTTATTAAATTGGATTTTTGTTATTTAAAGATATAAAAGTTGAACGTAAAATGTAAATGATATACTGAAAAATTAATTTCACAAAATTAATGGAATCATGAAAGTTCAATTTAACAACACATTCTTTTTTTTATATATATATATATTTGAAAGTGATGTCATCATAAATTTGTTGAAAATAATTGTAACTTGGGTGATTTTTTTCATTAGATGTGCTTTTAGATTATTTGTATTCATTATAATCATCTTAATTTGTTTTATGTGAATTATAATAGGCTGCTTCTCTTAGTTTAGTTGGGTTTTACTTTTGCGTTACATGTTTAATTTTAAAGATTAGTTAATAATGTAATAGTTATTTTGTTGTAGATTAATTTATTAAAGTAATATGCTAAAACCTACATCCCCACTATTTTATAAATATATGAGTATATGAGTGCACAGATAAAACCCAGTATTTTCACTGGTTAGCATATATAATAAAGCATTTTATGATGATGTTTATGAGTATAATGATACTAACTGAGTGACATTATTTCTGGAAGATATTGCCAAATACAAAATGCCTCAAAAATTTAAAAAATACAATGTACTTTAGCACAATGGCAGTTATCGTCTTTCAAAATTTTATTGAAATAATGGCATAGTTGATGTAATTTTCATGCAATATGTATCATGTTTAAATAGAGTATTAATCAATTTCCAATGTACTACATTTATTTTTTTGCAGAATTTTTTTTTCTGTTGTTTTTGAGAACTTATATCAATGTATATAGTTTTTGCCACCAGGATAGGGCAAGGCTATTCTTCACTGCAGGTGGATACAGTCTGTATTGGCTGATTAACTTTCAAATTGACAATGCGATATCCCTTAATATTGATAATGAACTATTCCGAAATGAAAGTTGGAAAAGTCAATTCAATAATTTCAGCAGGGTGCAGAGTGAAATGAAAACATGTGTCTGTGAAATGGCTATTTTTAGACACATTTGTGATATTACTGGCCAGCTTTCTTGGGCATTTGTAATGCAAAGTATATCATATTATTTTTTTTTTTGAAAATCATTTTATTTTAGTTTCATTCATTTCTCATTCAGATATTGGGATCAAGTAACAGGGTACAAGGCATAAAAATACCTGACATTAATTAAAAAAGATGGCAGTTTTAGATTTTCCCTTCACTACATGTATAACGTAAAGAATAATTGATAGATCCCTACCCTGATTTTTTATTTGAATAATAATGTATTTAAACACAAACATGAACATGTTTTTTTTTAATTAACAAAATAAATATGTTGTTGTGCAATTCTTATTGTATCCACTAATCTGATAATTTGAATTAGACAAAATAGGGTCTACATTTGAAAGACATGATATATTATTAAAGACGTTGCATATATCGATCTCATTATGTTTTCTTTGTACATTTTGTATAAATGAGGTAAAATGTATTTGATATTTTCATATTTCAAAGCTTAGCTTGTAATATATTTTTGATCCACTTTTATTTTGTAATATTAGTGTTTACTTTTTCTTTGTTCATTAAAAATTTATAAAAGAATGAAACTTTTAAGTCACATCAGTTAAATAGAAATTAACAGAAACTATTATGATACTGTCTTAATTGATAAAAAAAGCACAACAATTAAATTTTTATTTCACAACATTTTTATTTTTTCTCAAGGGATTAGCTTAATATAGAAATGATCATTTCTTTTAAATCTGTTTTACCAATTCGCAGAGCCAGGCAAATGAAAGTATATTTAAAAGGTCATATTCATGATGGCCTACATAGATTGTTTGAAATGGACTATAACCAAATAGCTGATATGAAATGTACTATTTCTCAACTTATAAGAAATGTTAGATGTTACTGTTAAGGAGGACCAGCTAGTAGACTTACACATATATATTGCTTACATTGTAAATTTTCAGCTTGTATTGCATAAATTTACGTATTGTTTGTTATAGTATCATTATGCTTATTATTCACATGGGTGTTATGTGTACTAATTTTGCTAGATTTATGTTCTTTTTGGAATGATATTATTCATTTAATAGTATGATTTCGAATGTTATTTCTTTATTTATAGCATACGATTTGTATATTTTACTCTGCAAGTAAATTGATATACCATTAAAGTACCGAGATTTTTGTTTATTGTCAAACCCGTTTGTAGCCCCATGGCCTAGTGGTTGAAGTTGCTGACTTCAAAACACTTGGTACTTCGTCTCTGTGAGTTTGGATCCCATCTGGGATATTTGATATTTTCAATAACGGAGGGTCCATGGATCTACTCGGGTATCAGAAATAAATCACAAAAGGATACCTGAGTAATTCCTTTATCAATAAAGTGGGAAAGTCCCCATAAAACCTTATAAGTGTCAGTGTAACTTAAAACAAAACAAACAAAAACAGTTTGTCTTGAAATCATGGAACCAGTAATTTGGCATTTAGAATTAGCTTATGGTCCTGTACACCCCAGAGGGTATCATATTAAATTTACACTCTGTCTTTCTGTACACATAGAGATACTTGCATGACTGTGAGAACAATAGGACAGGTACATTTCTTTGATCAAAGGAAAAGTCACATAAGTACCATTTCGTAAATACGTCTGTCTGTCCGTGCACACACACACAACATTCGTGTCCGGACTTTAACTTGGTCACGAGTTACTTAGTCGTGGCCACGAGATAGCTAAGTCGTGGCCACGAGATACTATGTCGTGGCCACGAGTTACGAAGTCGTGGCCACGAAATAGCTAACTCGTTGCCACGAGATACTATGTCGTGGGCACGAGATAGCTAAGTCGTGGCCACGTGATAAATAACCAATCAGATTACACCATTTATGTTACTTTCCCTAATTAACTAGACATGTGCTGTAGTACAAGGATACCCCTACTTCACCAGCCTGTAAAAGTGCAATTTATACAACTTATTGACTTGTCGCTAATTTTACACTCAGCGTCACTGTGACTTAGTAACTTGTGGCCACGACATAGTATCTCGTGGCCACGAGATGAATAGAAACACACACATGTCACCTTTGTGCCACCGTAGAATACAGATTCTATGTTTTTGTATATCGATGGAAACATGTGTTTTGGAAAAAAATTTTTTGGATGACTTGGATTATTTAAGCATTTTACATAGATTTCAAACTAGCAAATGCTAACGAAAACAGAACATTAATTCATGTAGGACTTCATGCATTTATAAGAAAATGTTAATGAATATGTAGCATTTATAACGAGCAAAACATATATGGTGTTAACAAAATAACGAAATGAATACATATTCAAATAATATATATATATATATATATATATATATATATATATATATATATATATATATATATATATATTATATATATGTTAATGGTTTTAAGAGTGTAAAGATTCCCCAGTACACTTAAACAATACCTTATATTACGCTGATTAAAACAATCAAATTTAGGTGTATCGTGTCAAAAAATTATTGTCTTTTATCCGGTAATTGTTTTCCCACAACGTTATACTCGCACGCGGGCCGTTGCTATGGGTTTATGACACTATACAGTAGTATTTTATTTTTTATCTTCGTCAAGCTGCTAACAGCAAAAGACCGGCCTGTCAAAGGTGAAAGGTCTTGTCGGCAAATACTTTCAAGCTCGTAAATGGCAGCTTTATCAAGCCGATAGCGGGCCACAACTTCCTGATCACTCAGGCAATCCAAATGCACCATTCGCTAAAAGTCCGGCTTTTCCTTCGGCGTTGTCGATTCACAAGAAGTAAGGCGGCCATTTTGTTTGATCTGCGACTGCTACTTAGCAATCGTAGAAAAATGCATGATCTTACGATAATCGTAACATTAATGAAATCTGCGACGTTTGATAAGACACCGCCAATAGCGTACGATCGACGTACGACAATCGTACGATAAAAACGGTCGTACGACCGTTGATAAGACGGGCCCCAGGTCCCTACCACAAAGGTCAAAGTCACACTTAAGAGTATAAAGGTACACACACTAGGTCATGCATTAAAGTATTTTAAATTAACTTGGCATAAATGTCTTCCTCATCAAGATGATGTGGCGCGTCAAAAACCCATTTCCCTACCTCCAAGGTCAAGGTCACACTTATAGTTTGAAAGTACTCATTCTTGGGAGAAGAGTTTGAAGGTACGCTGAATCTTTGTCTTGCATTGAAAGATTTTAAAATTACCACATCAAGACAACGAGTCACTTTTAAGGCCCATGTCAATACATAAAAGGTCAAGGTCACAGAGGTTGAAGGTACACCACTTACTTAACAATCATGACCTGACTGTAACTTTGTCATGCAATGATTTTAATAAAAAAAACTTGGCACAGATGTCGATAACATCATGGTGATGGTTGCTCTAAGACCCATGTTGCTACCTCAAAGGTCAAAGGACATAAGTTTTAAGGTTTCCATTATCACAAAGGTACACACATTTGTTTCCAGACTATAACTTTTTCTTGCATGGAAGGATTTTTAAATAACCTGGCATATATATCTACCACATCAAGACGATGTGTCACATCCAATACCCATGTATCTACCTTCAAGGCTAACGTCACTCTAATAGTTTGAAGGTACTCATTCTCACAAGAATAGTTTAAAGGTACGCATTCGTGTCCGGACTGTAACTTTGTCATGCGAGACCTTGACTTTTGAGGTAGGGACATGGGTCTTGGATGCAACACGTTATCTTAATGTGGTAGACATTTATGCCAAGTTATTTTAAAAGCCTTCAATGCATTACGAAGTTACTGTCGTCTTGTTGCTATTTGTGTATTTTCACTTTTAAATCTTTCAAATGGATTAATGGTAATACCATAATTCTGTTTCATAGACTAGGCCCGCTTTGTCAAAATTAAAACGCTACACTGAAAGACATGTAGAATGTTGTAATAATATAATACTGTTGATGTACATGTATGATGACAATTTATTATCAACATTTACTTGACAGTAAAACTGTTCAGAAAGAATAAGGATTTTCTTCTAGTAATCATCAATCAACTCATTCAAAATAGAATGTTGAACTGACTTTTATTGGTTTTAAATTCGTTCTTCTCATTTGTCATCTACTGAATATATTACTCATAGATTTACCATCAATTTCTTCAACTAACTTTTGAAAAGTTACTATTTCTCAAAGCAGAATTTCAGCAAACACAAAAGAGACCCACTATTTATTTGTTTTCTTTTCAAATGTTGACATATAGAAGAATATATTAGTCTGATTTTGCAAATTTGAGGCCTCCCACATCACCCTCTGACTTGCTTAATTTACTGCACGTAAAAGAAACGATATATTCGCCGTCATAAGCATGGTCAACACTTTCTGCTTTTTCTAATACTTTGGAGACTTTAACTTCCTTAACGTGCTCAGTACCATCCTTGTCCACGTCATCAATAGCATGAATATATGCTTGATCTGTACTTGGGGTATCTCTATTTATATCAACACTAGTGTCCGTTTCACTTTCTTTTTGGCTGATAGCCAAAAATGAGTCAACTTCACCAACATCCGCATAAGGATGTGGAACAAGATAGCCAGCTGATTCGTCATTATTTGCTCCACCAATAATATCATCAGGATTGTCTAGGACGTCTTCGTCATTTATTTCATCATACATTCCACTTTTTGGAAAGGTTTTGTCAATATCAACTGTTTTTCTATGACTGAAAGTAGATTTAAACGTCTTGAGATTGTTTATAATTAAAACACATGTTAGATTCGTCATATTTGTATAATTCAAACGGATTTGCAAGTTGTAGGCCCACTTTAATAATACACGAATGCACAGACATTCATATAAACATTTTAAATAGGCCTTAATTGAGCATAGAATTAAAATAAATAAAATTATCAATGGATCAAAGTTGCAAGGATGTTGTTAGAAAGAGATCCTGACTGCTGTTTTCACATTAAGAAATAAAGGGAACCAGACAACTTTTTTAATTTACTTTTTTTAACGTCAGAATCTTGTTCTTTCAGATAAAAATACATATATTACCTCTTTCTGTTTCTGCGTTTCACATTTGTTTTCTTCCCTTCAAGGTACGTCACCCTTTTCTTCAACTTTCTGTTCCGTCGACACAAGAAAACAGCCCCTGAATAATAAGTAATTTGAAATAAATAATTAGTATCAAAGACAAGGTAAAAATCTTTTTTCAAAAAGATAAACAATGTGTTTTGTCCAGAAAGTTTGGATGGCCATTTTCCAGAATAACACGCGCATGTTGTTTTAAGAAAAGCCTAGGCTTCTCAGTTTCATTCACACATACAGAACAACTGGCTTATGAGCAGCTATTTCTCGGCAATACTTAACTATTGGAATGTCTAATAATTTTAAGGGGGAAATACCAACATTGATCTAAAATAATATAAGCGTTCTTGTTTGCTTAAACACTTGTTTTCAAAATAGGAAAGTATTGTCTTTTCCACTATACTATATAAAGAGTTACCTAGGTAACTAAGCTAACTTTTAGAAAGGTGACCCCAGTAACGTACAGAGTTTCCTATATAGAATCCTTTACATTATCATTATTAGCTTATTTATTTTTTTAAATTTCTATGCGAGGCATACACTCCGTAACACTATGTCTTAATACAAAGTAAGTCAAGTTAGCAAATACTGTTTTGTCATTTAGATAAACGTAAGAAATCTAAGGCAACAAGATTAGAGTGACAAGCGACACTTACTTTGGATAAAGTTGGAAGGAAACAAAATAAAAAAGAATAACCTGATATGAAAATCCAAATAAACAATGTTGCGACCAAAATATACACTATGCGCATTGTATGAACGTCATCTTGTTCGTCAGACATATAACGTAAGTACCCTACTGTCACGTGAATGTTGCCAACCGTAACCTAAGGACAGCCAATAAGAATACACTCGTATAACCATCAAAGTAAAAAAAATGTTAAAAGCTGTTATGTGTATCACGTATCACGTTTTTTAAAATCTTTACAAATGAACGACTGCTTACAGAAGAATATTCTAAGCTGCGGTCTCACTTATTACCGGCAGAGCCCAAGACCACCCCGGTAAGTTAGTGGGATGATCCGGGACGAACCAGTGAGAAATTATTGTTGTGATCACACCCCGGCAGCACCAAGGTGAAGGTACGGTTCATGCCAGTGCTTCTCCGGTTGTTCCCAGAAGATACCGGCAGAGCCCTGTTTTGACCCACTCAGAGCCCCGGTCGATCCAGGTAGAGCCCAGGACGATCCCGGCAGAGCCCCGGTAGAAACCCGGTGGATTGAAAACGCCCGAAAATGATGACGTTGATACATTATAATATATTTTCTCCTATTTAATAAGTTATTCGTGATGATTTTCTGAATATTCCTTATGCAAGACTGGACAGAGGGGAAATTAAGTACAAACAAGTGCAATCATCGCAAATTGCCGTTCTTCTTTTGAAAAGAATGGGCTCTACTGGGATCAACCGTAGCCTCATCGTCATCCTCCGGGGCTCTGTCGGCATTCACCGTGGCTCTGCTAGCATTCACCGGGGCTCTACAGTAGCTCTTCCGGCTATATCATACCCCGGATCATCCCCGGTTTGTTCCGACAGAGCTACGGTGCTTCCCCGGTGTAACCTCGGTTGTTCACAGCAGTGATGAAGCCGGCCAAGCTATACCTTCCCGGATCACACCTTTGATATTAAATATTTTATTCCATCCGGGGTCGTATGCCGGATGTTCCCCGATCATACCAGACGTTGCCGCCAGAGTGACGGATGTACCCCGGTCTTTCCCGGATCACCCCCGGACGTCTACCGGGGCTCTACCGGGCTGTAAGTGAGACAGCAGCTTAAGCTACAGTCTCACTTACATCCCGGCAGAGCCCCGACAGAGCCCCGGTAGACGTCCGGGGTGATCCGGGAACGACCGGGGTACGACCGGGAACAACTGGAGTACATCCGTAACTCTGCCGGCAACGTCCGTGATGATCAGGGAACATCCGGCATTCGACCCCGGATGGAATAAAATGTCCGGGATGATCCGGGAAGGTATAGCTTTCCCGGCTTCATCCTTAGCTCTGCCGGGAACGACGGGGGTTATACCGGGGAAGCACCGTAGCTCTGTCGGCATAAACCGGGGATGATCCGGGGTATTGTATAGCCGGTAGAGCTACTGTAGAGCCCCGGTAGATGCCGACAGAGCCCCGGTAACTACAGGCAGAGCCCCGGAGGATAAAGATAGAGCTACGGTTGATCCCGGTTGAGCCCCGGCAAAGCCCGGTTCATTTCAAAAGAATAACGACAATTTGCGATGATTGCAATTGTCTGTATTGCCTGGACCGTCCTGGGCTCTGCCGGGGCTCTGTCTGGATCGACCGGGGCCCTACCTGGGTCAACCGGGGCTCTTCCGGCGTCATCCGGGAACGACCGGGAAAGCACCGGCATGAACCGTAGCTTCACCTGGGCTCTGTCTGGATGATCCGGAGCGCATCCTGGGTGGTTAGTTGGGAACTACCGTAGTGCTCCCGGGGTAAGTGTGACCGCAACAATAATTTCACCCCGGATCGTCCCGGTGACTTACCGGGATGGTCCTGGGCTCTGCAGGGAGTAAGTGAGAACGCAGCTTTAAATAGTTGTTACGTGTCTGATTCCACTCTTTTAAGTCAGTGACGTTTTGTTATCAAGGGGTCGCTGGTTTGATCATCGGGCGAGGCGAAATTTCTCCGTGATAATTGATCTCGGTCGGGCACTGTGGCGAATGGTTCGTTTTCCCAGAAATCAATTGGGGTAGGTAGATCTAGTCGGTTACTCGCTGAAATATTGGTAATTAAATTACAGGTTATTTATCCAGGAAAGCCGATATATACATATTTACGAAAATGCGGAGAAGATTTGTAAGCTTACACTTATTTCCGGATGTTTATTCCCGGAAGTGACACTTGGTTCTACAGTCGGAGCAACACAGCTGATCACAGTTTGTGTCATATTTATTATTACACATGTCTTATCGCCAACTTTAATGTCAATATCGAAATCTGGATGTAAATTACCAAAGCATTTTCCCTGAAACACAATAGAAAATACTAGTAATCATTGAAAACACTGAAATATTGCCGTTTACAAGAAGTATACCTTGGTCCGAGGTTATAAAAATATTATTAAGGTTCTAACATTTGTTTTATCAGTAAGTGGCATAGAGTGAATGCTGAATGGCGACAAAACAAAAATTATAACCTCCAGGTTATTGGTTACTGTAAAGGGAGGCAATTCTATTGAGAATATTACAGCAAGATAATAAATTAATTAGCGAAACCCCAGGTGCAAATCTAAAATATGCTGAGCAACCTGCCCATAAGGTTTAATGACTATGTCAAATCCTTTTTGAGAAACTTGCGACACAAGTTGAAAATTGCAAAAATTTTCTAAGTGAATGGCAATAACTCTAAAAATACTAAATAATGTAACTAAATATTAAACTCATTTTATATGTTTGGTTACACAATTTGATAAATAGGCTTTTTAAAAGCCTTTTTTTCTTGGAAAGGCTAAATCTAATGTTGCTAGAACCTGTTGCTCAACTCATTACTTTTTGTTATTGTATACTTATCATTTGTATAATATTTGACATGTGTTTGATGCAATAAAATATGTTTAAACTAAAGCCCTTTTATCATACAGAATACCGCCACGTGACTTTCAATGTATCAAATTATCATCAAAGGTGACTACCATTCTAATATAGAATCTTTTTTTCTTTTTAGTCATTTTTTATAGCTTTAAATGTTGCTTTCTAGGCTTAGGTACATAGGCCGACTTTGTTCTTCAGTAATATTTTTCTGAAGGAATTTGTTTTAGAAATCTAAACGATATACCTACCGAGATCAAAATCCAAGGTTCTTTGGAATCATAGGTCAAAACATTTCTGTCTTCTGGTAAGATGTCAAATACTGGATCATTGGTGTAAGATATTGTAAAATTACGGACCACAGCATCAAAGTTTATTTCCGTAGAAACATTAATCCGTCCATTGCATCTTTGTTTTTCTTTTGTAGCAGACGACAGCTGGCTGGCTAGTTGTTCTTTTAGAGCACGAGTCGCTTCAGGTATTTCACAAACTGCACTTCTATCAGATACAATCTCACAACTTGCGACCTAAACATGAACATAAAATAGATGGTTGAAATTTACTAGAAAAGTTTTATAAATAGAGATAGATAATCGTATTTGAATAAAAAGATAAATAGTCAATTTTAAACTACATTGTATACGAGTAATATAAAAGTGTTAAAACACTGACAAAAAAACCCATTTACAAAATCATTTACACATTTAAAATGTGCATTTGAGTAAACAGTTTGTTAATACGTGTACTTGTTTATTAGTGTACCTAAATCAACTCTGAATAAATATGTTTAAATTTATTGTTATAATAACTTTAAACATTTTTATTTAGAGTCGAAGAAAAGGAAAGAAGTCAAAATGATGTAATAAATCCATTCCAGAATTTCAAAGAAATTGACAATTTTGCATATTTTCATTTTTAAAGGCCAATTTTGCTTCAGAAATGTTGATATTTTTATTCCTCAAATTGTGTTTATTTTTGGTATATTTTTATACTTTCCAAATGTTATTTCATTGGCCAAAAGACATCTTTATCATCTGTTGCTATGGTAATTTGTATGGAAGTCAAAGTAACACTTTAATAACAAATAATTTCACATTTATCACTTTTTAGTTCTTTCTTCAGGTTTTAAGCATCTTACTTACTCTTAAACCATTATTTTAAGCGTTACATAATTCATATTTGTCCATTCTAAAAAAGTAAACAATTATTTTTTTTAGGCATAATGTGACATAAAAGCTATATGAAAGTATTCCAGAAACTATTACATTGTACAATTATTTAATAATGGAAACAAAAAGCATTATTTCTTAATCAATTGTGTAATTAATTGTTACACTACTGTTTGTTAAAAATGTAATATGAATTGAAAACGGAAAAGGATCGAGATGTAAGGAAGTACATTTTCAAAATAATAGAACAATTGTTTTGCCGTAATGAAATGATGTAAAATATACAACATGTACATAACCAAGTTTGTAGAAGAAAGTGTACAAAGAATTAAAAGCTTTTAAAGTCACATTATACGCCAGAAATCAATTCTTGAGAACTGTCAAACAATCGTTTAATAATACTTAACTAATGGGTTAACAGCATGTTAAACAACTGAACAAAATAGCACTGAACATAAAGTAATGTGCCAAAAGGTAGGATAATGTAAACAAAGTAGTACTTTGAATTCAATACAAAATACTAATTCACTTTCAATTATGCCAATTGTCAACTGGACAAAATAAGCCAAATGTGCGCGTGCGTGTTTGTGTGTGTGTGTGTGTGTGGGGGGGGGGGGGGGAATGAGTAATCTTTTGGAAACTGAAACAAGGTACCAAGAAATAAAAAAAAAATGTTTTGAGAAATACAAATGACGCATAATGGGCCTATTAGGTAGTGACTAAATGTGGTACATGACTTATCAATGACAATACAACAATGTCATACTAGTACATAAAATCACTTACGTGACTTTATGCCCTTCCTTTTAACTAACCTTATTGTTATTTATTATAAGAATACCAATTAGACAACGTGATGAAAAGCGAAACATGCTTTGATGAATTGTGTTGGTTCTATTTATCATATCTACAATGTGATGATACAACTTTGAAGGATTGTTAAAGGAAATCCAACGAGGTTCAAAGGCCAAAAAAATATGAACTTTGAAAATCATACAAGTATCAAGTGAATCACATAAAATAGAAAAATCTGTTAAGGACAAAAAAATCCTCATAATTTAAATGAAAATAGAATTTAGTGCAATTCTATGCCGAATTTAAGAGAAAAGCATTGCAATATTTTTGGGTCTTTTCGCACAATAAAATTGATTATTTTGAAAATAAACGAGGTGATGGAATGAACTTGATTTTTTTACACAAGTTATTGGTCAAGACTTACATCAATTGGTCCAAAATTTCAAAAAAGTATTTCCAGTCAAGTCATTTAAGTAAAATAACAACAAACCCCTTCCCCCTCAATGGACTCCCTTTAATTGTCATTTTAGACATAGTTTGATATTTCTTTTATCTCTTTTACAATGATTTCTTTTTCACATTCGTCTATATTGAAATTTATACAGTTTTTATTTATATTCATTAATGTATTTACCATATACCATTTGTACTTTTTCGATTTTGTAAAACGGTATTGCACGGCTTTGCATATAGTTTAACGTCACGTCATATGTCCTTTACAAATAGCCTATAGTCACTGTTAAATGTTTGTGTTACAGTATAAGCGTTTTAATTAAAATACTGTTATCTGTTCATTTTGGATGTTTGAAAATAGAATTTTATATTCGTGTACATGAATTACTATTATTATTGAACTCATTACAATGAATTCAGGAAGGAAATAACACTCATTCAAAATCCCCTATGTTATAAATAACAACATGTGTTGCGCAAAGAACATTTTATAAGTATTTCAGTTTAAAGTGTTCTACTTACTCTAGTTTCACCCTTGTAGTACAGTTTGATTGATGAGGAATGGGCATTGTTTAATTTATTTCCTTCTATTGTTAACTTTGTACCTCCACTGAAAGTAATAAAACAAAATGCACTGTCCCATAGTATGTAAAACAATAAATATTAACTGACTCAAATTAATTTAGTTTACGTACTAACCCTTTCGTACAAAATTAAAAAAATTGTAATTGAAAGACTTGTGTTGTTTTGGCTTTGAAACAGTCTGTTGTTAATGTAATGGAATGGTGGTGTTGATAGTTTTCACTCCTGGCCACAGCATTACGCCACATTGAATTTACCAGAGCACAATTCAGCCACCGCATCGTTCCCGGACGGGCTGTCAAGTAGTTTCACCAGTACTAGTTGCCTTCACTTTTGTAAGAATCTGATACATACCAGAGCATATGTACAGTGCGAATGACAGTAGAAAGGATTTCATGATAAATCACAAGGAAAGTGACTTGCAGCGAACGCGAATCGAACCCGTATTACCCAATTCACGGTCCGACAGCTAACCGGACGGTGCTTTGCACGGATGTGCGAAATGTCCTGGTTTTATTCTGGTATTAGCCAATCACATTAAAATAACTACATAAACTTGTTTAGTTTTTGATGAATTTCATAAAAAAATATATTGCACTGCAAAACTTGAATAAATAACTGGCGAAATATCAAGGTCCTTCGCTTTTTAATTTCCTTTAGCTAGTACTTGATATGCTCAACTACATGTATATATTTAACTTGAAGGCATATTAGATTTAAAGTCCACATTTCTACATATCTTATCATCATTTATGTGTGATTGATAAATTATGCATAACACATACATAGCAAGTAGATATACAATGTTAAGTTATACACACAATATACAAAATAATTGAGCCGCGCCATGACAAAACCAACATAGTGCGTTTGCGACCAGCATGGATCCAGACCAGTCTGCGCATCCGCGCAGTCTGACCGGAATCTATGCTGTTCGCTGACAGACCCTATAAGAAGTTAAGAAACTGATAGCGAACAGCATGGATCCTGATCAGACTGCGCGGATGCGCAGGCTGGTCTGGATTCATGCTGGTCGCAAACCCATTATGTTGGTTTTGTCGTGACGCGGCTCATATAGTTTTAAAGTCTACCTGACAAATGCAGTAAGAAGTGGACGTTGTTCAACAACTGGATCATCAACGAAACTAAACCACACTGCTTTGTTGGTGGCAACTCTATTTCCATCCATTGTTAAATACAGTTCCGTCACATTTGAAGAACAAGGATTAACTTTTCTGCACTTGATAATACACTCAAATGTATAACTATAAAAGAATAATCGTGCAAAAATGAAAACATTTAAAACAATCACACGTTGACAAATTTATTGTCCTCATCTAAAATGCTATATTTTTTTTATATAATTTTACGCATAAACTGGCAGGAGATTCGTTTTTTGTGGCTAAAAAGTGCCTTAGATTTAGTTGCTAGATTAACCGTATACGTATTTGAGAATATTTAACCTTTAACCTGCTGGAACCAAAAGAGATCAGACTTTGCAATTTCTGCGCTAATCTGCACAAGGGATGCACACTTGAATAGAGAATATGTCGGCGCAGGCCATGGATTGGTTGAACTCAAGAATAATCATTTTGAGTAGCGAATACGTTGTCTTTTTACAAACCTCTTTGCTCCTGGTCTAGACCTCACAGTAGAGTCAACCGAGCTGTTTCGTTTGAGCTGCGACACACATTCTAATCTAAACCATTCAGATTATCTTTAGATTCTGTTTTCTAGAAATACAATGTACACGGTAAAAAGGGGAAATTGACATTGAATCGTGTATATACTTACTTTTCAGCACCGGATATTTCTTCAGTAATGTTTACTACGTCACATTTATGATTACCAAGAAACAGGGAGATTTTCCTGTTCCCAATTCCAAGATTTTCACCATAAATTGTCACTTTTGTGCCACCAGCTTTTGGCCCGAAGTTTGGATATATAGAAGATACATTTGGAATCTGTAAGTTAATAATTGATTATTATAAGTGCCAATACGTTTACATGATTAGATAACTATTCAATATATACATATGTAACATAGATATCCACGTGTTATAAATTATATAACGTTATTGTTTACATGTAATATTATTATTGCCAAATTGCCTTTCTTAATAATTAAAGATAATTAAAATGGCATTGAAATCGTTCTAAAATATACATGTGTATTTTATCATTTAAGATAATTTTGAGAGATACATTTTATTACTTTGTAAGAGAACTCAATATTTGTATTGGAATGCTTTCCTTTGACCACAACTGTCACTGTCCCTTTTGTATCTGTTAGACTCGATCTGGTTTTGCATATCAACCTTGGTAAAATAAACAAATATCATATAACATTTTTATTTTTGTATTATAAACTAACCAACGATTAAATAGAAAAGATGGACGACGTCGGTGTAAAATAAATATGTAAAATCACCGACGGAAAAAACGTGTTTTTTAATTGTTTTTATTACGATTTTAAACTATATATTTTACCATCATAGTTTCAGTTTGGTTAATGTTACAAATTATCTTTTAAGACTTGTATTGTTACTAATGTGAAAGATCTCAGTAAGAGTTTTATGAGAAAAAAAGGAAAATAGTTCTTACCTAGATGGCACCAGAGATTCAAAATCTGGATCAGATTCTATTGTTGTATCGTTCATCAGATCACAGGTCACGTTAGCAACTGTAATGGTTTCAATGTCCGATATTTTCTGACCTAAATTACTCCCGTAGATAGTTACATAGGTACCACCATAGATGGGACCAGTTGTCGGTGTTACCTGTATTTATCAAAATAGTATTTTGCTCCTTACATTAAAGGGGAATCATGAATTTTATCTTTTTACATTTGTCATTATTTGACATTTCTATAAAAAACATAGTTATTTAACTGATTTTACTTATTAAGTACACATTCTGTAGTAATTTGTGTTGCTTTTTTGTAGTTACAATTACGATACTATTGTAAACTTACCTATTTATTACCAAGATACTTCTGATAGTGATATTGAGTGGAAGTAAGCAAAGGCATTTAAGTTAAACAAATCAAATATACCTTTGTGATGTTTGGTGACTGACAGATTGATACACGGGTCGCACCATTGTGAACACATTCATTGTTTGTATCCCAATAACAGCTGTAACGTGATTTGTTTAGAGCTTGACAATGGCTGCAATCTAAAGCCATTTGTTTACATCTGTAGACCGTTACTTGGAATTATAAAAAAAATGTTAAATTCATTATTAGGTGCCCTTCTGCTCTTTCATCAAAACGCTGTAAAATGATATCAAATATAAATAATATACTAGTAGGAAAGGTAATGTTTCATCAAAATATTAAAACTATATTATTAACCAAATGTCATGTTTATCTTAAACCGTTATTCTGCTTCCTTAAATGGACTCTTTCAGTTTTCTTTTTCTGAACTATCCCTTACTAATTAGAGAATATCAAGAGAAAAATAATGATGATATTGAAATAATAATGATGATGGTTATGATAATAACAATGTACCTGAATTTGCAAAGGGATCATCGATTTCAGCTAGACGTTCGATTCTTGGTCCATATGTTATAACTATTTTCAACCCTTTTTTGTTCTCCTTTCCGATGTTCATAACCTTAACAAAATAATTTGGTTATTACTTGAAAAACAACACTGCATTCCTATATATTATATTTTTGAGTTAACATATAGCAGCAAACGTTTCAACAGGAGAGACTTTCACTCAATCTTGAATGCAATTTATGTATTTAAATTTGTCTGTAAATATTGAAGAAGAAATAAATATTGTTTAAACAATTATTGCATAGTATTGTTATATTGGCATGTACCGAGTTCTGAAATTGAGACATGGATAGTTTATACAGCTCTCTAAATTTGACTACATTTTGCAAATATAAAAAAAAGTCCATTTTCCGCTATCTTTTCTTTCTTGTTAAGTAAACTTCCATAATTTTGCAATAAGAATATTACATAATGTAAAACAATCACGGTTTATAATTTGTAACACGTAGATATCGATATTACATCTTTAATGTAATCGAAATAATACCATGCAACTTTATTAATTTGCTTCAATATAAATTTTAATTTTCACCATATTTGACTAAAATATTACTTAAGTTTAGGTAACGTAACCTACCTGCAACGGGCAAGATAATAAATCATCATTCAAAGTTGCCATAACGCTTTCAGAAGTCGGTAGTGTACATCTATAAATCACCTCTGTGAGCTAAAAGTATTGAAGAAAGGACATTAACAGCCACGGCAATACAATAAAAAAGCAAATTAACAAACAAATAACCCCACACAAAACAATACATGTTAGAATGGCACATATACCCACCCTCTAGATGTGCATTAAAAGTAAGTTATCATTATAAAACATCACAAGAAAAGCATTGATGCAAAGCATCAAAGGGCGTCCAAGCAAGAAATGCAGGAAGTGAAGAAAACTGAAGATGAACTAGTAGACATATGATGTCAAGATATTCTTATAAACTTTTCAATGGTCAATTGGTTTTTACCAAAATGAACGGACGGAAGACATTGTTCATTATGAACTTTGATTGGCATGCTTGAGATTAGAATATTACTTGTTATTTCTTTATGATCGTGATTATTAATAGCAACGGATATACATGTATACAGTCATTTATAATCCATATGTGTAACGCATGATCAACACCACACTTGTGGAATTGTCCCTTATTATGTAATCGCTATTAGCGAAGACCCCCTCTTAAGGTATCTGTTCACGCTTAGTAAAAGTATGACACTGGTTATATTACCATGTCATGTTGAGCATTATTGTTTATTATACAATAATTGTAATATCTATTTTAATAACAAAAATACAGATTTTATGAATATTGTTTTCCTCTCTTTTTTTGTGCTTTTATGTGCTATTTTAATACTGAGTTTTTTACGTTTACTACTCTTTTTTTTATTAAAATTGTAAAATAAATTTTAAGAATCCAATTGTCATATTGACCGACGATTATAAGTCAAAACTTAACTGGAAAAAGTCAGTAAATTATGGTTAATCTTTCAATATAATTATAATATTGTTTATTCTTAAAACCATTTTCATTTGTATTTTTCATTTTTTAAATTATCAATCAATTAAAAAATTAATAAAATCTAATTTGTGACTTTGAATAATTCCTCGGCATCTTTACTAAACACGAATGACAAATTAAATAAAAAATTTCAAAGTTGATAGTGTCATATTAAAACCATAAAAATGTACCTTTTTTCACAATCATTGTACATATTTATTGTTTTTTATCTCATATAGATAAAATGAAACATGCTGTTGTTGTTGTTGGTTTTTTTCGAATTTAATGTTTATGTATAATAATAATCAATAAATTTGAGAGTTGATCTATGTTTATTGACATTCATTTTGGAAAAAAGCTTATTTATCTGTAAAATACATGTATTTGTTCTGTTCTGTAACGATATCAAACATCTACTCCAAAACCGGGAGAGACCGGACAATAAACGTGTGATACTATTCGCCTGTCACTAGTATCCCGGTCAAAATAGACCGGGAGAGACCGGAATTACCGATAGGAGTACATCCCTCTATCAATAGATTTTCGGAATATTTAGGTCATCAACTCATCATTCTATTTTAACATACCATAATAACCCACTGTGTACTACAAATGATAAATAAAAAAACCGAAGAGACGCATTTGAAAATGTTTGCATTGCGAAATCCTCCAGTTCGCTATTCATTGTACATATCGCGACATTTCATTTTTAATTAATAAAAATCAAGCACCCCCATACCGATCGGAATGATCGGCTTATATTATGACCGACTAAAAGGCTCGAGAAGTTGCTGTCGCCCTTTCACAAAATCTGATTTCATTCCATAAAGGGGCGCCGCGCTTCGGCGCGGACGCCAATAATGTCACAAAGATTATGAACGGAACATATCAGTGTAGTGGAAAGGTAATATAAAGCATCTATGTAGAATATAGACAATCATATACAAAGTTCATATCTTTTGTTTACAATAATAAAATTGTAAAATGATATTGTATTTTATGATATTCTCTGTATATTTTTCACACCATGGCTCGTTTAAAATGAACTTCAAATGACGTTTTTTTTCCACACAGCCTAGTTAACTATTTTGTTTACACAGTGAATACATTTTGTAATGATTGAGAACTTCATGCTGCTGATCTTACTGTAGATAGCAATAACATACTACTTAAACATGATACTAGTTTGTACTTACATTTAAAGCATTTGTAATCCGAAAAGATGCCATTGTTTTTGTTCCTAGTGGTAGGAAATTGTCTGTTTTATCTAGTAGTTGTGGACATTTTCTACTCTGTGGAAATAAAAGAAAATGTTATAATACGTCAATTTCGGCTTTGTATTTGGAAGTTTAATGCACATATTTGATCACAAACTTTTACTAAACATACCCTTTCAGTTTCGATCTTAAATATATTGTTATTGTAGAAATCCAAGTCTTGATCATTGATTTTTTCTAGGGGCGTGAAAGAAGTTGTATTTTCGGTTATCTCCCCATGAACAGACTTAATCAGACCAAGTTTTTGACTTTCGCCTATTTTTGTTTTTATTGCTCTCCAGGTATCACTACTTTCTAGAATACTAAATCACTATAACTTTACTTATTGCAAAAAGCAACAGCAGAAAAAGAATGTTCAAGTAATTAGCCAATGAATAACTTTTTGGAAATTATATAGGTACTTGAAAGAAAAAGTTTCTGAGAAATAAAATTAAAATTATTTCTGGGGTATAATGGGCTTTTGATAAATATCGGGATTAAAAATAATACCCGCCCAATTGGCATACCCAAAATCGAGCAAGCTATCGTTATACAGTTAGAAACAATCATACATTTCATTGACCGCATGTATTTATTTTATGAATACAACAGTATCAGTTGGATTCTTTGTTGAAACCCTTCATTCAGTTGACGTTTAATTCAATCATAAGAATAAAGAAAAAAGAAACGCACAATAGAAATTGGTCTAGGACATCCAGACTTTAGTTCTTGACAGCTTGCATCTTGACCACACCAATTGCACTGGACGAATTTAGTATCAATACATTCCATACACCTGATTGGAAAAAAACTCACTTTCAAAGAAATTAAAGATATTATTGTTAATAAAAAGTTCTTTTACTGTTAAATACATTTTTTTAATATTCTGATAAATAATAACCGAATATGTTTTATATAATGTGTTAATGTGAAAAGTTTCGGAAAACATTCATAAATAATACGCACACACTAAAGTAAGTACACACGCAAACATTAAAAGATTGTTTCATTTTAACCAAACAGTAAGTGCAGTACTATTGAGCTAAAACATGTTACTATGTCTATTTATGTCTATTTATTGATTTAATTAAGCTATTTTAAGTTAATAAGTAGTTGATAATACCTTTTATATTGTCTGCATTCGTATATTAACAATGAAGCAGACGACAATGTTGCCTCGAATCCTGTTTGTGTCTTTACCAGTAGCTTAATTTTAACATTCCCAGTGACTGAATATTAAAATGTTTTGAAAAAAAATGCAATTTTTATTGGGAATTTATTGGCATGGTTACTCACTAAATAAACATTTACCCAGTATGATAGACATTCTGTAGGAATTTAATTTTAACTATTGTTTTGTGACAAGATATTCCCCCAATCAACTATAATAACTGTTAACGTAGTGGTTTAGTAATAACACTGAACTTTTAAAATGTATGAAATATATACAGCTTCTTATTATCTTGAAAATCGACAATTTTATTGCAAAATGTTAACTAATCTTTTTACATTTATTTAATCGTATGTCTTAAATACTCTTAATGAAAAATTTTGAATTCAAGTTATTAATAACATTAATTGTAGTTATATGTTTTTAAAACAACCCTGAACATTTAACCTATTTATAATTTAATGATAAACTGTGTACATTTTCCGAAAACAAAACGGATTTGACAATGATGGATACTCTAAACACTACATTTTGAAAAACTCGATTTCATATAAAGTCATTGCTTCTTTTGCGAAGGACTTTTTATAAGGTGTTAATATTTTTCCGTTCTTAAATTCAAATGAAACAATGTTTTGATAATGTACACGTCAAAAGGTACAATGTTGTGAACGTAAGATAAACGTTTTTCTTTTCAAATCAGTACCTGAAATGTTTGGCAATAAACAGGAAAATGTGGTATTATCAAGTTGAACTGCGTTGGTGGTGTTTTTAATATAAGCTTGCAATGAAAATAGACATATGTATGGATCATCCGAAATCTTTACTGGAATGTTTGGAATCCTTATTTTCACCTGAAATCAGCGAAAATGTTTTTTCCTGTTAATAGTCTATACTTTTTAATTTGTTTTAGTTTTTATTTGCTTTCAATGTATTAATTGTATTCAAAGTAACGACTTTCGGACCTGTTTTTATTGTTATCGTTGCATTATTATTTATTAATCAGATATGTTTGTTGATTATGCCACGTGTCATTCAAATGTACTTTAATGGCTGATGATAACCCCTCGCATTTTAATTTTACTGCAAATATATTACATAGATAATCACATTTGAAATTATTCAACGCTTGCAAATTAACTCTTAACAATCAAGTAAATGTAATCATATTACGCTGGTGTTCCAAGAGTTTGATACAATCGATAAAGGTAGGGCATGTGGTTCCAAAGACATGGACAAACAATTTCCAAAAGACGGTATCCAGTGACGAGAATCGTTAAAGCAAGCATTCCGCCTTGTGGCTCTGAAAGAACATAAAATACCCAATTTTCATAAAGTTATAATTGATAAAAATAATTAACAATCAGATGTTAATTTCGAAAGTTAAGTATTAACAGGATTAGCTGCTAAATGCCCATTTTGCACCAGAAACGTTTTATTATTATTTCTCAAATTAAAGCCTTTTATTTCGTGTACTTTTACAGTATCCAAAAGGTTACTCATTGGCCAAATATGTGAACAATCTTTTAATTATATTACCTTTTGGCAATAAGTACACTTATAGTGAATTACTGTTTTGTTAGGAAGCCAAAATACTACTTTGGTTACATTTTTCTCATTTTATGACAGGCTATTTGACATTTAACGCTACTTTCTTCAGGTAACAAGCATCTGACAATTTCTAAAACCATTAAGTAAACATTATAAAAATTTAACGTTTGCACTTTCTAAGGGAGTAATAATGTATATGTATCTGAGACATAATATGTGATAATTTTAAAGCAATCATTTAGACTTATCTTATGAAAGAGATACCTTTCTTTATAAACACACCAACCACACAATGGATGTTTCACTTTCACAAGATGTTCACAAGACTTGAATTCAGAACAATTAGTTGTTGCATACTTTATTACCTTGTAGAAAGAACAATTTTCATATGAATAGTGCCTGCATTAGAAACTAAGTCATAAAAACGAATCACTGAGACACAATCTAATGAAAAAGTAAATTTGATATCATATAGACCTTTGAAGATTATTATGGCTTTCATACTTTATAATAAATGCCTTACAAGTAATAAGTGAATTTTAAGCGTGTTTCTTTTTCTTCGACCTTACGTTAATCATACGAAAAGCTGGAAATTATCGTTGCTTACTTAAAATGGTATATTAATAACAACTTATGTTTTATTCCAGTAAAGTGAAGATAAAATATAACATATTTGAAAAGATTAACGTACTCTTTCACTGCTCATAACATAAATTGTCTCCTCACCAGTGGCATATATCTTCTTGATTTCATGACCAGGGTCAACAGTCAGTTTGTAGTTCTCTATGATGGAAAAGTTTTTCCACAAAACTGTCTAGAAAATAAAAAAAGAAGACTTCAAGCAATTTTATTCTTATAGCAAAATGCTATCATTTCAAAAATGTTGTTTTCTTTAATAAAAAAAGTTTTGTATTGGAATCATTTCAACAATATGTAAGATATGTGTTACGTAATATGTATTCATGCTTTAGCAAAGAAAATTGTCAAAAATTAACAGTATGTAAATAACTTTCACAAATACATGTCAAACGACTTTCCCATCTTCCCAGATCTTATTCCAAATATTTTATGTTCACCTCTACCTTAATGACATACATAGATATATTATTCTATGTTACACCTTATAAAATAAAACCATTTTCAGCTTTTGCACCACCTGATGTTCCAATAGAAATTATTGTTGGACCCAATCAAATAACTTGGCCTCGTTTACATTTCTAGAGTCCAAACAATAATAAACATCACATACATATCACACCACATATAGTCTCGTTTTCGTTTCCACATTCAAAAAACTTTATATCAAATCCATATCACACCCTATATAGCCCCGTTTTCATTTTCAGAGTCCAAAATATCTTTCAAATAAATATCATACTTCATCTAGCCTCGTTTTCATTTTTGATAGTCCAAAAATCGATATTTAATTCTTTTGTAATTTAAGTTACAAACTTCTGTCAAAATATGTCAAAATAAAGAAGTCATTATATCATTGTTGTAAGCAATATATATATTCTATTTTTGGACTTGTACACAGCTGCAAAATATTTATTAGACTTGGTTAGCACTCGTTCAATATAGATTTGTCAGCTTTGTACTTGTCAAATAAAATTCAGTATTGTACTCAACTATGTATAATAACTTTTAATAATATATAATTGCAAACCTGTATTAAGATCCCAGTAGATGTACCAAATAGAATTATTGGTTTGTTTTCATATGTCGCACCAGCTAGTGTTGTAAGTATACCTGAAACTTCAGAGGTGAAGAAATATGCCTGAATGTTTACCGGATCATTGCCTATAGCGTTGCTGTATGTCTGTGTTGTTCCACATACTAAGTCATCATGTGTCAAGACCTTATAACAGAAATATTTTAGTAGACTAACATATTCCCTGCTTAATTTGTATAATGGATTTGCGCTGCTTTGAATAAATATTGTCGTGAAACTGCTCAATTTTTTGAATACATCAACGTGTAACATGCATATATTTATTAGATCCTTATCTCTGAAAATAATAAATATTCAATTATTTTTCTGTTATTCTATGATTCTTATACTTTTGTTAGAGTCGTAATATACTGTGCAAAGGTAGTTGAACATTATGACTTTGAGTTGCAGGCAAATACAAATCCACAGGAAAATATATAAGTTTTCACTTTTCTTTAAAATGTAGAGCTTACAACTCTGGGTTTTCTATTTCAAAATTAATTGCTTAAACTATTGTATTATTGTCATATAAAAGTTGCATGTATTTTCATCAGCATGAATTATACTATTAGTTGAAATATATTAACTGAATGATAATCACAACAACAACAGCACATTATTAAAATTTGATGTCTGAGAAACCCAGTGAGTATGCTTACCTTTTCCGAGGTTTTATTTTCATTTTGACACACTCCAGCTTTTTTGTAGGCATGAAGGTATCTTATACTTTCATTTCCGGGCCCATTACAAGAAGAGATGTACGACCATTGTGCAAAGTCCAAGGCGTCATTTAATTTTTGAATTTCTGTTACGCATACTACACTGTCTCCCGACGGTTGTTCTGGATTGTTTCCTCGTGTGAATACAGCAATAAACATCTTACCAATGTTATTGCCAAAGTATTGTTCGCTGTCTATCAAGACAACGTCTTGAATTAAATTGTACGTAACGCCAAAATGATTGCAATTTAAAACTATATCTGTATATGAATAAAACCCCTGATCATCCTGACAAATCCGTACCAGCTTTGTTACATAGTTTGATGACCCTACTTCACTTTTCTGATTTGTAACAAAATAACTCATACCATCGTGTTGGAAGCATACTTTGTAATATATCAAATATTCCTCAAGGGTAACAGATGATATTTTGACTTTAAGAAGTTTGTCACTGAAGTCTTTTGTGACAGGTAGAAAATGATTGAGTTCCCTTGAACTTATAGCATAGTTGTATGTGTTAACGATTATTCCTTTCATTAAATCTTGCCCAGAAGAGTGAACTCCTTCACCAAATGTTAATGCAACAAAAAATGTCCCATTCTCTGTAATTAATCCAACGGCTGGTCTGTTTTTATTTGTTGATACTGTAAGGTAATTGGTGTCTTCATGGCTTGCCGAACTAGACCATAAAACGCTCTCTATATTTGATAAGTTACGGGCTTCACATACCCCCGAGTTTCCCGTGCCACAACTGACCAGTATTTGAAATCGTTCACTGTGATGTGCAAGTAAAATTTTGTTAATATTTTTAGAACAAACACCCTTTGCTGTTTCACAAGTGTTTGCGATTTGTATTTGTTCCAAATCTTTATCAAGAATATAAATTTTGTTAGCTCCACCTACGTAGAGATCGCCTTTATAGAGCAAAAAACTTGTTAAGGGGGCAGACAATGGTTCTGTTTGCATAATCCGTTTGTTATATGTCATTCCAGATATTGATAAGAAAATATGTACACAGTAAAAAATTATCACTGAAATCATTGCTTTGATTGCATCAGATGTAACATTGAAAAAGTTTCTAACCTATTGATCTTATAAGTAAAGATTCATATCGGTATGTACGTAATCATTTACTTCCTTGTCCACTGTTTTCGTTATTGTTTCGGAAAAAAGTACTTTTCCATAAAGATAAAAGATTGCAAATTGTGTTAACACTTAAATGATATGAAAACATATGTTGCATTTTATAGAGTTTCTTACACAGACAATTTTTAAGTTGCATATGACGAAATGAATTCTACAGTATCCAATGGTGACTAAACGCAAAAATGTAACACTACATTGACATTGTATTATATTGATGAACATAAATCAGATTTTTTTCTTGTACCTAGCTTATTGCATTTTCCGTTACTATAAAAATATAAATATTACCGAATGAAGTAACCCCTAATTTTGCAAACGTACGATATTATTAAAAAAACGTTATACGAAAAGAAACGCGTTTACGACTGTCAACCGAATTTCTCAGACGTCATGAAGTCGATCAACAATGTCTGACCAAAACTGTTACCGGTTCCATTACAATGCCCCGGATGATAAAAGACAATCAAGTGTGTGGAAAACAGCTGCTTTTCCACCACCGGAAAAGGCAATAGTTACAAAATCCATGGGAAAGCAAATGTTTATCGTGTTTATTGATTAGAAAAAAGGGGTACTTCTCTGCCATGCAATCACACTAGGCCAGCAATACTAATCAAAGGTAGGTCTAATGTTACATTATATGTGATAATTACGGTAATAAATAATGATAAACAATCATAGAGATCAATTAAATGATTTCTCAGTCATAATCAGAATAATATCTTAAAGTATAATCACATTCTTAATATTTATTAATTTAAAATTTAATTAAGGTCATTTTTCTTTAATTTGTGTACTATCAGGTAATCAGACGTGATCTCTTAAACGCGATAAGGATGAGGCGTTCAGCGTAAATGGACAACATGGAGAACATAATATTCCCTCAAGATAGTGCACCTTGTCAAAGATCTCGGGAGACACAGCTTGAACTTGATGTGAAAGGGTTTCAGAGACTTTCTCACGCGCGAAACAGTCCAGATTTAGCGCAGGGTTTCCTTTTTAGAAATCACAATTACGAGGTCACAGGTTCAAAAACTTCAATGAACTCTACCTCTACGAGTGTTGTGAAGCTATTTTGAGAACGTTTACGATAAATGGGTCGCCCGACAATCGACAGTGAATCGAGAAATACGGAGAATACTTTGAAAAACATTAAAACATTCTTATGACATCCTAAAGTTTATGACGGCGTGCGCCGGGTATGTTGTTGCATTTTTTAAATTTGGATACCTTGGTAAACTTTGGAGATATTTTGTTGTTTTTATTTCGCAAAGACACACATTGCACGTGTATTGACTTTCCCTTAGCTGGGTTATTCTATAGTGTTTTTATTGATTGAGTAACAGATTTTTTACTACGATATTTTGGGACAACCCTAGAATATAGTACCAACAAGTATTTCGGGATTTCGTGATATGGTGCCTAACGTATTGTACGTTGATATTTTTATAACTGTACTGCTCTGCATTTCATTTTTAAATGATTTACCAGTAATATTCAATTTTTGCCGCAAGTGAGCGATTTCTAATCTGAATCAACTGTGAGTTACACTCAAAGTCCGAGAGAAATGTCGACTCAATCGGGAATCGATTACAAATCGGATGAACAACCTATTGAGTTTAGTGGACATTCCAATGTCTATTTGTATTGTTTTCATATGAAAATGCATACATTATGCAGTCGAAATAAGCATAGTATGGTGTGAATTTTGCCCTGGCACAAAATTAGCATGGTCACGCCTTATCACCAACAGCATTCAAACGGTTAAGTAAATGAGCCACTTACTGAAAATGCGGAAGAAATTAATATTAGATATTGATGAAAAAAGGCAAACAGTCTGGATAAGATAGAAAATACCATTTTCATAAGATCAAAGAGAATTATGAATATATAGGCTATAAATTGAATATGCGGAAGAAAATACCTTTCTAAATTCCGCTTGCAGGAAAATAATTATCATCCAATGAATTATTTTCAATTCTTTAATATTTCAAGTTACTTATAGACAATATAGTTTCAGTTTTGTTTAAACGAAGGGAACAAAATATTGTGATACACTTTTCACTAATGTAAAACTTATATTCAACAATGTTCTAGTTGCCCACTATATCAAATTGGATGTGTTTATTAGGCATACTTAAAAAAATGAATCTTAAAAATGGTTATTTTAGTATTTTACGCACTAAGATATAAATTAAAAATTAAAAGGCTTGCGTTCAAAATTATCTGTGCGGAACCGCACTTGCGTTAAAAGTCCATCATACGGTAACGTTATTCGTACACGGCATCGGCATGTTAATGATCATATTCAGTCTAAATGTATCTTTTATGAAACACATTAAGCATACCAAGAATGAGTTTGATAGAATGCTTTTAAATCGTCAGAATTATTCGAGACTGTATCTTGGTGAGTGGTGACAAATCTATTTATAGGAATAAAAACTGAAACTGGCTCTGTACTTGACAAAACAAATTTTTTACTCATTTTCAAACACATGATGCAATGTAGTGATAAAAAGTAGTCTGTGATTTGCAGGTTTCATAATCTCTGATACCCTTTCACAATTCCATTTTGTTTCGTTCTGATCATTTATTTCTCGTTTAAGGCACACGCTTTCTATTACTTTGGGAACATACGCCGCTTTTCATGGAATGGCATACTGTGTCATTTTGAAGGTTCCATGATAACCGCTGTATAAACACATCAGCGGATGTTTCTAAATTCAGAATTTTACCATTTCATTTCTGCTTAAGCCAGAAATAGGGGCGCGGACGGTAGTTTTCACTTTACAGTACCGTCCATGAAAAGGCTCAAACAAACCGAGTCTGCAACATTTTCAATTTTGCCGTTTTGGACTTTCTTTAGGAATTCTTAATTTCTCCTTTTTCTAACTTTTGGAGCATTTATCACAACAAAATTGCAGACTCGGTTTTATTGAGTCTGTACACGAGGGATAATGAAAAATGAAATGTCCCTCGCCACCCTTTAGCACTGGCTTGAGAGGTACTCAATTTTCAATATCTAAAAAAGCAAGGTTCATACCAGCATAATGTGTTATCTTTTTTTAAATGCTTAAAATAACAATTACAATTAAAGTATTTTACACGATTTTGAAGTCTTCATGATAAATGATTACATTGTTCGAAACAATTATACATTCAACTGATAAGGAAATAAAATATAGACATTATTATTTTACTAATGATTACGGCCTGGTTTACTAATATCTATCTATATATATATAACAGTCGACTTGATAGATCAAGAATCCTTTCAATATTTGCTTCACATATAAAATTATAAAGATGCTTTCGACATCAATCTTTTATCATTTATGCGCTTTCATCTTACCATCTGGATTAACGTCTTACACTCGGATTCAGCAAACAGAACAATTGTCAGCCCCCTTGACAAGTTTCTGGCTCTATGAGGAAAATTTTTATGTAGGCGGAGTCAACAGAATTTACGCTTTGGATAAAGATTTGAAACAAATTCAAATAGCGAACACTTGTGAATCTACATTTGGTGTTTGCTCTAGAAATGTTAACAAGATTTTGCTTGTACATCAGAGTGAGCAATTCCATGTACTTGTCAGTTGTGGCACGGGAAACTCGGGAGTATGTGAAGCCCGTAACTTATCAAATATAGAGAGCGTTTTATGGTCAAGTTCAGCAAATTATAAAGCCTACGACCATCTAACTGTATCAACAAATGAAAACAGACCTGCAGTTGGATTAATTACTAGTAATGGGACATTTTTTGTTGCTGTGACATTTGGTGATGGTATTCACTTTTTTGAAAAGACCTTACTAGATGGAAGGAAAGCTTCGACATACAGCTTTGCTATAAGCGCAAGGAAACTCTATCATTTTAAGCCTATTAGACATGGGTTCAAAGAAAAACTACTCAGAATCCAAATACCATCTACACCTAATGAAGACTTTTTGATATATTACAAAGCATGCTTCCAATACAATGGGATGAGTTATTTTGTTACAAATCAGAAAAATGAAGTAGGATCTTCAGCCTATGTAACAAAGCTAGTGAGGATTTGTCAAAACGATACACATTTCAATACATATACGGATATTGTCTTAAACTGCAATCATTTTGACGTAACGTACAATTTAATTCAAGATGCTATCTTGGTAGACAGTGAAATGTTTCAGGATAATTCCGCTGGTGTTTTATTTATTGCAGTGTTTACAAGGGGAAATAATCCAGAAAAACCATCAGGGGACAGTGTTGGTTGCATATCTAAAATTACAGATATAGATGATGCATTAGACACTGCCCAATTGTTGTATAGTACGTCTTGCACAGGGCCCGGGAATGTTAGCACACGATATCTACCATCTTACAAAAAAGTCGGAGAGTGCCAAAAAAATAAAGATGTAAGAGTTACTGCATTAAGTACACATCAAACTATTGGATTATTATTATTATAACTTTGATATTTGCTAAATGTATCGGCCATTTAGCGAATGTCAAAACATGATTCTTTAGATAAAAAATAAGCAAATGAATAAATAAATACACAATTTATAAATCTGTTTAATTTGATCAAGTGTATTTAAAGTTACGAAGTAATTGTAAGTTTCAATAATTATGATGCTTAATTAATTAAAACATCCGAAGTTTACAACTTATCATGTTTTAGAAGAGATTTATGTTTCATTTAAATGAATACTCAAGACTGAATTTCGAATGAAAAGAAACTCTGGTTCTTTGGTTGATAAAAATCTAATTATATTAATTATGTTAAATTATAACTATACTAGATCTTCGAGTATCTTAACCATGGATGCAACACACCAAAAAAGTACAGCAATGTTTTAAGCAAAGATCCGATAAACATAGAGGCAAATTTCGTCTCCCCAAATATCTCAGGTACCCTTACAACACTAGCTGGTGCGACATATGAAAACAAAACAGTCATTTGGATTGGAACAACTGCAGGGATTATACTACAGGTTTGCAACAATAATGTTTTAAGCAATTATATTAGTTATATTTTGGAAATATTTTAAACTGTCATCGGAATAATAAATGATTTTGTAGGTTCACAACTTGTCAAATCGAAAACTGCTTTATATTTGTGATAGTTCAACAGTAAGCTTCACTTGAGTAGGAGTTTTGATACATGCATTTTTGAAATGATGGCATTTTGCTATAAGAATGAAATTTGTTGTAAGTTTTTATTTATTTTCTAGACAGTTTTGTTGCAAAACTATTCGGTCTTAGAAAACTACAAAATGACAGTAGACCCCGGTAATGAAATTAGGAAAATATACGCCATTGGTGAAGAGACGGTGTATGTGATGAGCAGTAAAAAGGTACGTATGCCTTTTCTCCTTTCTTAACCATTGTTACCTCCACGATTTTTTCTCGTTGTGTTCTTGCCAGTGTGGCAGGGTTGTATCGGGGGTAGCGTTCAGCGAACATCGTCTTACCTGATTAAAGCTCTTTCTCATTTTCTCTAATCTTCACTTAATCTTAGAAATTTTGTTTTAAACTTTTAATGTAATAGATCTACAGTTCTTATAAAGATACCCAGGATCAAAGAACAGCCTTCAAGCATTTGCGATATATATTTTTTATTATATGTTTTAGAATATGGAATATTGAGATCATATTTACAGTAAAAATCCATGGGAATTATATGTGTTAAACGTTTTTACATGTCAACTTTTATTTTATTCGTATCACAAACAATCGATACAAGACCTACAGCAAATTATTATGATTTAAAAAGATTGACGAGACTGGCAATTTTAATACACAATACAGTGAAGGCATTTTTTGTTCTTTACCAACATCTTTTCAACAAATTATATATTACTAGTTATGTCCTGCGTACTACATTTTGATTTTCTTATTTCACGAATACAATATTCAAATAAATGTCTTATTCTTTCTACAAGGTAGTAAAGTATGCGACAACTAATTGTTCTGAATTCGAGTCTTGCGAAGACGTGATACAAGGTAAACATCCATTGTGCGGCTGGTGCGTTTATAAAGAAAGGTATCGTTTTCATAATTATCATTAACATGTGACAAGATACCAACAACAAAACGTGATTTCTACAATTCAATTTCACAAAAATGTTCCTTTATAATATTATCTATACATGTATATTCAAATGTTCGAGAAAGCATTTTAAATATATAACTATAACTTACAATTTGTATTTCACGTTGTTTCAGAGCTACACGGCGGCATGCATGTTCCAACTATACCGATCATTGGATATCGTCGTTTGAAAATTGTTTGTCAATGTCTGTGGCGCCACATGCAGTACCTTTATCGGTTGCATCAAACTCATCAAACACTAAGGTAATATGAAAAACAGCTGATTATTTTCTTTATTTGTTTTATTTAGAAAGAATAGCAGCTGTAGTAATATATGCGTTAGTAAACCTTTGAATGATAATTGCAATGGCTAAGAAATAAGTACTCACACATGACGTTAATAAAAACACTTTGTAACAGATATGCAAATTTTTACAAGTACAAAAACGCAACGATAATGCCACTAAAACCCTTGAAAACAACCATGTAAGCGAAGTCAAAGATAAAACGAGCAAAAAGGTTAACTTAACATATTCAACTTACTGACGATAAACTTGTATGAACAGATTTAATTTCTCGAATTTCAGGTCATTGTAAGGATAAAAAAATTTTCGTTGAGGGATTTGGATAATGTATACCTCTGTATGTTTTCTATGCATTCCAACAATTATATGACCAATGCAGACGACCTTGATAATACCACATTTTCTTGCTCGTTGCCGATGTTTGCAGGTACGAATTTCAAAATAAAAGACATGTACTGTCGGTTTGAAATATGGTAAATTTAGATGTGCAGAGTATTGTTATTTTCTTGTTATTATTGATTTAAGACAAGAAAAACACTTAATTGAGTTGCTTTTGAAAAGTTAAGCAGATATTTTTAATGAATCGAGTTACCAAAAGAGTAAATGTAATCAAATTTATGTTTTTCTTTTCTTAGAAAAAATGTTTTGAAAACAGACAACAAAAAAGTACAGTTTAAAAAACAGTATTTTAAAAAGTGTAACGCATATGTTTTACCGCGACTAAAAAAATGTAGTAATGTACGCTCGTATAATTGCTTGTAGTAATTGGATTGTTGTTCGGAAAGCATTTTTTAGGTTAACTTTTGTGAACGTTTTAAAAATATATACTAGTAAGATATAAAACGATTAAATGCAAAACACGAACTTACATTTCTCAATCAAATTGATTATTATAGCAGACATACTTTTTCAAAATGTTTCGAAAGCGGATATTCCAAAGGTTCAGTAGTATTTGAACACCAATAATGTTTTTAAATATTAAAAACAAGCTTGTCATTTAAACATAGACAGTGTGTTTAATGATGAAACTGTTATGTTCATTATTTACCAAACATCTTTCCTTAACAATTTAGAAATGGTAGTAACATGTTTTTAACATCACACTTTAAAATATTTATAATGCAGTCCATGGTGATGTGAAAATTGAGCTACTTGTAAAGACACAAACGGGATTCGAGGCATCACTGTCGTCTGCTTCAATTCTAATCTATGACTGCAGACAATATAAAAGGTATTATTTATTCATCAACATGCATAACTAATAACGTCTGTATCAAATCCTCGTATCATACTATGTAATATAATACGGTCATTCGCACTGTACCTCTGCTCTTGCATGTTTTTCCTTGAAAAAGTCAAGGCAATGTATATAATACGATCGTAGAAAACAAACATTTTTAGTTGCAGATATTCTATATATGCGTGTGTGTGTCTGTGAGTATGTGAAGAATTTATTTATTTTGCATTTCAAGCAAACAACACATAATTATTTTGCTAAATTAAATTCATATATATAAGAGTAACAATAAAATACAAAATTGTAATACATGTAGATATAATTCCTTAATTATTTTTAGATTGAGTATTCATTTTCTTTTTCTAATCAGGTGTATGGAATGTATTAATACTAAATTCGTCCAGTGTAATTGGTGTGGTCAAGATGCAAGTTGTCAAGAACCAAAGTCTGGATGTCCTAGTCCAATTTCGATTGTGCGTTTCTTTTCTTTATTCTTAAGATTGAATTAAACGTCAAACGAATGAAGGGGTTTCAACAAAGAATCTATCTGATACTATTGTATGCATAAAGCAGACTATAGTAGGCCAATCGGACGGCTATCGAATTTTAAATCCCGATATTTATCAAAGGCCTATTATGCCTCAAAAATGATTTTAATTTTATTTCTCAGAAGCTTTTTATAATTTCCAAAAAGTTAATCATTGGCTTAATATTTGAACATTCTATTTCTGCTGTTGTGTTTTGGCAATTATTAAAGTTTGATTATTAAGTATATGTTTTGAAGTCAAAATACTATTTTTGTTTACTTGTTGTTACTTTATGATAAATTATTTCATATGTAGCACTAATATCTTCAGGTAACAAGTTTCTAAAAGCTCTAAATGCGCTAAAAGAACATTATAAACATTATAAAATTCATGTTAGCCTTTTTTTAAAGAAGTAAAACGTTATTCATTTCTGAGGCATAATATGGCTTCAAAGTAATGATTAAAAAAGATACCATAAAATGTAAAAATTTGGTGTTTCTTTAATCTTATGGTCGATTCACGAAAGAGTTTTAAAATGAAGTGCCTCTTATATTTAGCACGCGTGAATATTGCACATAAACAGAATAAAATGCTTCGGAACAAAATTGTACGCTGCTATTTTAAGTAGGGGTTGACCCTTTAACAATCATTTCACGCATGCGTCATTCAATCTTAACGTACCATACAGACATATTTATTTCATACAGGTATTTTGGATGTACTAACTTTAGAAATTCAAACATTTTTTTGTAATATACAGGCAGCAGATTTATGCATGTTATTGTTCCTATTATTTCTATATATTTAAATATGTTTATTTTCACAGATAGGTGAATGTCCACAACTACTTAATAACAAAGGGAACTTCCTACCATTAGGGACAAGATCAGTTTTAACTTTTCGAATTGCAAATCCTATAAATGTAAGTATCAACCTGGTTAACATTTAATTATCATCTAGCGTAAGTACAAGCATCTCTTAACAGATTGAGATGCACTTAAACAAATTAATAAATACATCCTAGTTAAAAGTTCAGAATGGTTTTATTTAGTCGTTAGACTGAGTAAATTTTCTAAAGGAAGGGTTGAAAAACAACTCTGATGATGGAAATTCATTACGTCTAATTAGGTTATCAAGAAAACTTTCATGTGAAGAATATACAATTGAAAAACAAATTATAAACTAGTATATGTAAATAGAGCAATCGGTTATTATGATCCTTTCAAAGAAGCGTGATTATATTGTTTCATTGTTTTTACAAATATTCGTCAACTTTGTTTCCGAACAAATAGTGGACTATTCTTTAACAAAAAGGATTCAAAGTTCTCAAAATGACAAACCTTATTGATCAGTTTCTGTTTGTTTTAACTCTTCCAATCAAAGGTCATAGCCACATTATTCCCAAAGTGACAGCCATCATTTTGGTCACTGTATTACCATTTTATATAGACCCTTCAAATTTATTTCATAGGTTGATTAATACCCTAAGTCACCAAGTCCTTGATGAAGGAAACCGTTTCTTTTCAATAACTAGAGAAGTATCATCAGTAAAAATTTATTGCTTTAGACTTAGAAGGTCAAATCAATGTCACAGTATTTTTGAATTAAAATAAACCTAACCTTTATGCTCCTTTGTGTGGTCTTGAAAGTTTACCATTTTTCTATTTTCTTTCTTTTAGTCCACAGGTGTGATTTATAGATGTATGCTTCACGCTTCTGAGAGCGTCATGGCAACCTTGAATGGTGATTTTTTATCGTGCCGTATGCAGGTAATGAGTTGATTTAAACTTTATAAGTTTAAAAGGCGAAATTATACAGTTGAGGCATATTAGATAAATTATACCCAATTTAATACCAAAAAGATAGTAAACAAAATAATTTGTAAAAAACAGTCACATTTATAAATTTCATTTTTTTTTCAAATTGAATTTATCAATATGTATCAAAGATATGTACGAGGGGATCGCAGAAGTAAAAAGACAACTTAAATGATAATTAATAAATTCAACAGTAAAAACATATGCTAAAGTGTCATATTTTTCTAATATTATTCTAAAATTTTCAAAGCATATTCATAGAATATTAAAAGATCTTCATACAAAATACACACATCACTGTCTGAAAAACTATTTACTTAAGTCATAAAAGTACTTAAGTCATAAAAGACTTCGCCTACAACGCCTTTTATACGTAGTCCCCGCTAATGCGACTGTAAGGCGGGCTTCTGATTCTTTGAAACCACAATACGCCAATCTCCAACTGAGTGGAACTCTTCGGTGACTATCCTATCTAGAACGCATCGCCTTCTTCCTCGAAACGGTCCAGAAATTCTGGGTCTTTTGGTCGTCGGAGAACCCATCTAATGCTCACCTCGCTATGGTCAGAACTTTCAGTAGTCGAAAAACTGTATCCTTAGACATACCCAGTGTTGAGACTAAGCTTCTAACTGTAAACCCGTGGTCAATATATTATTTAATCTACTTTACGAGTGACAATCGCAGACTTTAAGGGCGACCGCCTCTCTGTTCGTCCTCTATAGACTGACGGCGTATCCCAAACTCTTTATGCCATCTTAACACTAATGAACGGCATCATTTATATTTGCCGGCCTCCTGAACCAAGTAATAGACGAGAATAAAGATTAACAAGGCAAAGGCAACATTTAGAGAACGCAGCCCCCGACACACCCAAGCTTCAACAGCAGGGCACCCAGAAGGCACCAAAACAAAACCGGGAGTGGACATAAGGACGTCGAAAGTGTAGAGGGACAAGTACTATGTGAAATAATAATGACTAGAAATGTGTCCATAGGACACGGATGCCCCCACACGCCACTGTTCTGTCAATCTTATGACTCTAGGTCAAATATTTTTTGGACTACATGTGCCACAAGTTGAAATCTAAAAATCAACAAAGGGCCATAATTCTGTTAAATTTGGTCGCAGCAAAAATTCCTTCCTTTGCTACCATCTACACATTAAGGTTGTTAATCCCTGGAAGTTTAAGCAAAATCTGCCATCCGGTTTAAGAGGAGTTGCGTTCACAAAATTTCTACATAGTATATAATGAAAAAATCAACAAAGGGCCATAATTCTGTTAAATTTAGTTGCAGCAAAAATTCCTTCCTTTACTGCCATCTACACATTAAGGTTGTTCATCCCTGGAAGTTTAAGCAAAATCTGCCTTCCGGTTGAAGAGGAGTTGCATTCACAAAATTTCTACATAGTATATAGTGAAAAAATCAACAAAGGGCCATAATTCTGTTAAATTTGGTCACAGCAAAAATTCCTTCCTTTACGACCATCTACACCTTAAGGTTGTCCATCCCTGTAAGTTTAAGCAAATCTGCCATCCAGTTTAAGAGGAGTTGCGTTCACAAAATTTCTACATAGTATATAGTGAAAAAATCAACAAAGGGCCATAATTCTGTTAAATTTGGTCACAGCAAAAATTCCTTCCTTTACGACCATCTACACCTTAAGGTTGTTCATCCCTGTAAGTTGAAGCAAATCTGCCATCCGGTTTAAGAGGAGTTGCGTTCACAAAATTTCTAAATAGTATCAAGTGAAAAAATCAACAAAGGGCCATAATTCTGTTAAATTTGGTCGCAGCGAAAATTCCTTCCTTTACTACCATCTACACATTAAGGTTGTTCATCCCTGTAAGTTTAAGCAAAATCTGCCATCCGGTTTAAGAGGAGTTGCGTTCACAAGATTTCGGGACGTACGGACGGACGGACTGACGGACGGACGGACAAGTGCAACGCTATATGCTCCCACATTGTGGGGGCATAAAAACTAAAACGGGCCCATGGGGGAATAAGGTGGATAAAGGCTATAAGGGTGAAAAAGCGGGACGTGGGGGAGGAGCTCAAAATAGAAGAAGAGGGGGTTGAGAAAATACTTATCGTTAACGACAAATTGACATGGTAGTCATGCTAACATTCAAAACAAGTAACCATACAGGCATGTGAAACATGTGAAGGAACACAGAGGGGTGCCGCATTGGAGCGGTTAGTGGCTGCTACTCCACTGGGGTAGTTGAAACTAGTTTTAGGCGCGCCAAAACGCTCGCAAAATAGTTTTCCCTGATATTACATATGACTGATACCAAATGTACGTTCTAATCGCTGAATATAGGAGTGACGATGAAATTGTCATTTGAGCAATGCTAGAAATTTAATCTTTAAATTTCAATGAACTTAAAACGGTAGACATGGACCACATTTTTCTTAAACACAAAATTTAAATACCTTAAAAGTTCTTCAGTGACTTAAAAATAGCTAAGCCTTAGCTAACTGTGAAAAGTACAAATACTAGTAGTTGATAAATGTATTTTTTGAAATTATTTAACATGATGTATTTGGAAAGGTTTCGCAGATTAGACATGGAAAGAAAAAAGAAAAGCTGAAGATAATTATCACATATGGAACAGGAATCGACTCCTTAGCCAAAATAGATGATCTTTATGCGAATTCAGGTAAACATCAATTATTGCAATGACTTTGTATCGTAACTCTGAATCTACTGAATTTGAGTAATGGATTTGCCCTGCTTTGAATTTGGAAAATAGTCCATTCAAAGTGTAAGAAAGTTCTTGTTTGTTTGCTTTGTTTAGTTTTATGGCGCACCAAAACAAATAAGGTGTTATAAATCTCAGGTGTTACAATTTTTAAGCAACACCAGAGGTCAAGACCACCTCACCTGCTGGAGTTAAGAGCTGCATAAACTCTTTTAACTTCTTATAACATAACTTGAGCTACCAAGGGTATAAAGACTGGTCAGGCACTGATTTGCATGCTGTGACGGCTCTTCTCGGTGGCATACACAAACCACTTTTTGTTCTAGCATCCTAAAGGTGTAGTCCGCCTAATGTCATTTAGAACAGCTGGTTTAAACATGATTTATGGATGTTTAAGCTGGTGTCAGGTAGTAAGAGAAATGTCGTGCCTTTTACTTTCTCTAACGAACTTGATCAAGAACCTATCCGTATCTGCGAGTGTGTTTGCTCATAAAGAATACACCCTTTTCAAACACATATATAACGTTCGGTGGATAAAATACTTTAAGTGATAAAAGTTATTTATAATAATGACCTTTTTTAGTTAAAGTTTTCAATTCTTTGAATGATTTTATTTTTGATTTTATGATTTTTTTCCCATTTACTTTAATATTTTTATTAAGGTTCGAAAAGACATGATGACATTACTATTTATATCAAATTTGTCACTTTCTTATTTCCAAGTTACGGTCTACAGATGTGAACAACTGGCTTTAGATTGCAGTCATTGCCAGGCGTTAAACAAATTACTTTACAGCTGTTTTTGGTATACAAACAATGAATGTGTTCACAATGTTGCGAACCGTGTATCGAATTGTCCGCCACCAAACATAACAAAGGTATGTATGCTATGTTTTGTTTACTCATGCTTATGACTCACTTATACTGAATGTCGCAGAAGTCTGTAAGTAGTAAATTAAAAAAAATCATAGTACGCATTTTTTACCACCAATGAAAAGGTATTTACACAATTTTTTCCTATTTACCACCAAACCCATCAATAGAAATTACAGTCACATGGTCAAACGAATTAAATCGATATGTATGTGAGATTAAAATAAAAATCTTTAACAAGATACAATTTAAATGGTTTTTAATTGTTGTCAGCAGATAAAATTAACTATTCATATTTAATATGAAGTCATCAGGAGCAAAATAGTATATATATTTTAACAAATACAGATAACACCGACAACTGGTCCCATCCATGGTGGCACCTATGTAACTATCTACGGGAGTAATTTAGGTAGGACAATGCTGGACACTGAAACCATAACAGTTGCTAACGTGACCTGTGATCTGATGAACGATACAACAATAAAACCTGATCCAGATTTTGAGTCTCTGGTACCATCTAGGTAAGAATGAGTGTGCTTTTTTCATACAAGTCGAAGTAAAACCTTAACAATTAGATTCTCACTAAAGAAATAAAATATTTGCAAAAACAAGCTAAAGCTATGATATATCAAGATATAAATATTTTCCTACTTGTTATTACAGCCTCATGTTGGTTCTGTCATCTTTCCTATTATATCAATATCAAAATAATAAAGTTATGTACTTGTTCGTAATTACGAAGGTTGATTTGCAAAACGGGATCAAGTTCGACAGCTGTGAAAGGGGCAGTAGTTGTTGTGGTAGAAGGAAATCTTTCAAATACAAATATTCAGTTCTCATACAAAGTAATCAACTTCGTATTATAATAATTTTCTAGAAACTATATTAGATTTGAAATAACTTTTAAATGTTTCACCTTTGCTATCATGATAAAATACAGTACTCCCAAAAACGTCATTTGAGAATAAGATGAAAACATATAAATATGGTTTAATGCATTTACAGTTATGGTATGAGATGATTTGTAACATTATTATACTAAACGTTTAACGTGTATATGAATTTTATCAAATCCTATAGAAAAGTTAAAAGTAAACACCCCATAAATTTCCTTTTTAAAAGTTGGTAAATCTAATCATAGGATTTACAAAACAATTGCAGAGTCCAAGTGTTTTTAATATATATCCAAACTTCGGGCCGAAAGCGGGTGGCACAAAAATAACAATTTATGGAGAAAATCTTGCAATTGGGAATAAAAACATTTCCTTGTTTCTTGGAAATCATCGATGCGAAGAAATAACAGAAGTTACGGAAGACAGATCCGATACGGAAAAGTACGTAGCTAAAGTTAAAATCCTCTAGAATGTACGTTTAAACCATGAACACTGGTTTTAGGAGACAGTAGATTTAAAATTTAGCGCTGAATGGTTGTTATTTATCTTTTGTAGTTGATTCAGCATTTGCTTGTTAAAATATGAACGCATTTTAAAGTCAGCCACGAAGATTGTGCCATATGTTATAAAATACAAATATATTTAGAAAAGTAAATGTTCATTTACAGTTCAAAACTAGTCATAGCTGATGATAATTGTTCATAAATTGAAAGCCTTTATTAAAACAGCTTTGAAACTTACAATTCTTGCTGTTTTCTTTAATAAATTATAAAATGATAATATTCTAAATAGTTCAACATTCTCAAATAACGCGATTCGTGCTACAAAGGACACTAATTAAGACACTTTTAGATGATGATGATTATGTGAACAACAAATGTATCAACACGTGATAGAACAGATATGTATTTCTTTGCACGATTATTCTTTTACAGTGATACATTTGTGTGCGTTTCGAAATGCAGCATGTCTGCTCCATGCTCTTCTAATATAACCGAACTGCACTTATCAATAGATGGCAATTACGTTGATACTAACAAAAAGATATTGTTTAGTTTTGTCGACGACCCAGTTGTTGTGCAAATATCACCACTTACAGCATTTGCCAGGTAGTCTTTAGAATTTTATTCTGTGGATATGTAAACAAAGTGAAGATTATTAATATATTTTTGTACAATATTCGTTTATCTTACTATAAGACATATAACATGTGCTGATTATAGAAAAGTGGTGTACTCAAGTCGCATACTACATGCATTTAGGATTTAAATCATATATTCTATTAGAAAAAGGGAATTAAAACATGGACGCCTTTTGTTAAGAAAGTAGAAAATTTCTGTTATTTCAATGATGTCTTTAAAGCAGTCACTGCCTTATATTTCAGTACATGTATTTAAAGGCAATTTAAGAAGTTTTGATATCATTGATCATTGTGGCATTTTGTCTGTGCCATTACCAGTCTGAAGTGAACGCTCTTTTGCTGATTAAACAAATAAGTATTTAAACACCCAAATACAACGGACTACTTAAATATTTCAAAACAGACATGTTTTTTATCAAGACTATTTAGAAGTATACTTGAAGGAACAATTTTCTTTTCTACATACTTGAAGTGTATTATTTTTAACAACTTTCAGTGGAGGAAGACTGTTAACAATAGAAGGAAATTTATTAAACAACGCCCATTCCTCATCAATCAAACTGAGTTACAAGGGTGAAATTAGAGTAAGTTAAACAACATGTATGATTTACTTTTGAACCTTTTAATACGAATCTTAATTTAATCGTTCAAGATAGATCTATATATATACAGAATACAGATATTGTATAAACATCATCAAAGAAAATAGTTACCCTATAGCATGACATTTTCCAATTTTAATGGAAATAACAATATTGAAAACAGGGCAGGGAATGGAATCCAATATGTTATTTTCATTTCCTTCTACCCACAATTAAGTCATGTAGCAACAGGCAACAATCAGTTACTATCTTATCTTGTTTTGTAACCGTGCACCTTATAAGCCGATACTTTACCTTTCTAACGACTGATTTGTACTAGTTTCTAGTTTCCTAGATATATTCATACATGTATGTCATCCTTTAATGAATATAAATTTCTTTGAAATGTTTTGATTTTATCTTTATTTCATTTTGGCTGTATTTATTTTGCAATCATTAATAGAAATGTTTATTTTTGTTATCTATAAAATAATCATGCTATACGTCGCTCATAAACACATTTATTGAACTTTACTATTGAATACATTAAAAGTTTAAATATTCCGTAAATGGGCGTAAGTCTCAATGATAAAACACTTAAAAGAATCACTATTATCAGTATTTAAATGTTGACTGTATATATCAATATTTATACTAACTCTTTGCCTCAACATTCAATTATTTACTGTTTACCTCAATATTCAATTACTTCCTGTTTTCCTCAATGTTCAATTACTGACTTTGACTTCAGTATTCAAATACTTACTCTTTACTTCTATAATCATTACATTTTTTCGTACTCAAAACTTTTTCGCACACATCGCTTTTCAAATACTTATGTTTATCTTAATATTAAAATACCTACTGTTTATCTTAATAATCATATTTTGTCTCGAATATTAAAATGTATTCCTTTAATTTAGTTGAATTTCTGGCACATTTATGTTCATGTTTAGGTTGCAAATTGTGAGATTGTATCTGATACAAATGCAGTTTGTGAAATACCTGAAGCGCCTCGTGCTTTAAAAGAACAACTATCAAGACAGCTATCGTCTGTTACAAAAGAAAAACAAAGATGCTATGGACGCATTAATGTTTCTACGGAAATAAACTTTGATGCTGTGGTCCAGAACTTTATAATATCTTATACCAATGATCCAATGTTTGACATCTTACCAGATGACAGAAATGTTTTGACTTTTGATGCCACAGCCCCTTGGATTGTGATATCGGTAATGTTGTGGATAAAAGATTTGATAATTTTTACATCAGAGAAATACTGTGTGAAGTACATAACAACAAGGCTTGAATATGAAAATAACAAAACCTATATTTTGAGAATGGAATTATTTAAGCTTCAAAATCATGTTATTTTATACAGATTAGAAGTTATTTTAGTCCGATTTTGTAGGAAGCTATTTAAACTGATAAACACTTTCTCGAGTCCGTTCCCGGAACCAACCAATACATAGCAATGAGTCTAAAGTGTTTTGTCTGGTCCTGATGGAGATTGAATAAATACACCTAGCAACCATTAGATGCTAATTCATTGCCTTCGTAACAACTCAATAAATATCACGCGCCCATTTATTATGAGATACCAGCGCTACTATGTTTTTACATAATTGTAAATCAATTGTATCAGTTATAGAAAATTAATGAAATCAAATGTCATTTTTCTTTTCTATAAACGTATTTACAGATGACAGTTTACCGAGTATTTTATGTAAAATATATTGTTTTTGTAATTGGGTGCTGTTTGTACTGGAAATTTTAAAACTAGCTTGTCTTGTTTCCTTTTTTTCAAGGGAAAATGCTTTAACACTATACACAAAGATTTCGATATTGACATCAAAGTGGGCGATAAGACATGTAAAATAATAAAGATGACACAAACTGTGATAAGCTGTGTTGCTCCGACTGTAACACCACGAGTAACTTCCGGGAATAAACATCCGGAAATAAGTGTAAGTTTACAATTCTTTAATTGTTTCTTTCCACATACAATCATTCTACTATGTTCATCTACTACTGTATACAAATTGTTCTTTGATCAAATGTATTTTGTTCCCCCCTATTGTTCTAAGGTTTTAATCAACAATTCAATCTCATCACACACTGCATACTTAATTCACATTCACTTACGATCACCTAAACATACCTATTTTAAACTTTTGTTTGCCGCAGTGTTGTATATTCAAATTATTTAATAAATTCTTAGTTTCGAAACGTTCATCATTTAATTTAACAAAGATTGTAAAAACATGTTATTTGAATTTATTTTCGTAAGAACTATACAACAATTATTCGATTTGCAAATATTTTGATTCAATGGTAATGCCCTTACTACTTATTACACAGGTAACAGTTGGCAACATTCAAGTTACAGTAGGATATTTACGTTATATACCAGACGAACAAGAAGAGAACCCTACCATGCTCATACTGTATATTTCGATAGCAGCATTCTTTAGTTGTATTGTCTTTTCAGGTTAAACAATATTTTTCTAATATCTCTTTTAAACTTTATTTAAAAGTAAGTGATGTCTATATATTGAAGCTACAATAAAGTTAGCTAGTTTATTTAAAAGAAGTTTTATTAATTCCTGAATCGTCAAGTCATAAACTAATTCTAATTCTGATAATTGTGTTTGAAATGATAAAAATGATAATGTCATTGCTGACTTTTGATAATACAGGCACTATTTGCTTGTGTCGTCGGTACAAGAAGTTAAAGAACAGAGTGACTTACCTTGAAGGGAAGAAACCAGGCCTGAAAGGCAGACAAAATGAGAGAAGGTAATATCAGCATTTTTGTCTGATTTGATGAGATTGTGTTTAAGGAAATTCATAAAACTAAATGCGTGAAAACATGTAATAAAATCATTTGTCACATGGTATAAATCTTTTATTAAGCTTGTCCACAAAAATATCATTAACAATTTCTTGAAGATGTTTAATACATTTTTATCATACAGTAACTCATGTGAACTCCTATATGTATTATATACAGCATCGTGACTTAAAAAAATATTATTGATAAATAATAATGTATGTTTCATGCACAACACAACGACTTATAAATCTATTTTAAGCATGGACAGTTTGTCACCAACCTACTTTATTCATACACACCACCATGACCTTAAACTCTGTTTTAGCCGTAAGCACTTTACTACCTGATCACTCCCAATCATCGACAATTCGTCGACTTGTCAATCTATTTTTTAAATCATAAATATACGACTTTTGAACTATATTTTCATCGCAGGCAAATAGTTGATCGCACTATATCATTCAGGCAGAGTGATATTTATGATGAAATACATGACGACGACGTGCTAGACAAATCTATTGATATCATTGATGGGGCGAATGGTGATGAAGTTGATGACTATCTTGTTCCACATCCTTACGATGATATTGATGAAGAAAAGACATTCGGGCATATTAGACAATCACAAAGAGAGACTTATGCTTTGGACAATATCAATAAGGGTTCCGTAAATCTAGACCAAGCTTACATTCATGCTATCAATGATGTGGCACAGGATGTAACAAGACACGATAATAAAGTGACCGAGTTAGAACCCGATGTATTAGCATCAACTGCAAATATAGAACATGCTAAACAAGGCGAATATGTCGTTTCATATTCGTGCTGTAAATTACACACAGAGCGGGGTGATCAAGTGGAAGATGTTGGAACTGAAAAAGCACACGATTATATTGTTCCTTATGCCTTCAGTCAACTGAACGATGAAAAACTACATGGAGACCATAGTAACTCTTTGGGAATTTTTGATGCTTTACCAGAGGAGGATAACCGCAAAGTAGATTCTAACTATAAACATCCAACGAACGATTGCGATTCGCACATCAAAGAAGTTTAGATATCATCATGTTTTGAATCAGTTGATAACAGAATAAATTCATTTGTTATTCCCTGAATAAACTGCAAAATAAATGCTAATAATAAAAGATTAAGCTTACTACTATTATGTTCTGTTTATCAAGGACACTGAACACTGATAAATACGTATATGGGTTGGGTTGGTGGGACTTGATGTTTACTATTGCCCAGTATTGTGTCGAATGACCAATACACCTATAACACTGGTTTACGTATACAGTCAGTGCATGGCTTACTGATCATAACTATACAAGCTAAAAATCGGAAAAGGTACGAATATTAACAAAAAAAAAATAAATATATTTATGTTTTCTTTAAGTTCCTTTAGTCAAAAACTGCTAGCTTTGTTCTAAAATAATGAAAAACTGTCATACAACATTAAGGTGAATGTGTACTTAACCTAGAACCAAATTTGCAAAACGTACGTGCAGTTTGTTGATAACCTTTTGGTCGACACATTTTAAAATACCACTCAATACTATTGGGAGATACTTATAACTTTTATCTGTTTCGTATATTAGATAGATAATCGACATCTTGCATACCGATATTATAAAGAATAATTCGCCTATGCTGCTTGCGTTTTAGCGGGATACGTTTTTTAGGCAGATTGGTTAATACAAGAGTAAATTCACTGTAAATTTTAATGGATGCGAATTTATTTGTCCTTAAGATAAAGAAATAAAATTGTTCGTCCTAATGCAACATAATCTTACAACAATGCTACGAAAATCTCGACGAACTAAGAACTGCTTTGTTGGAGAAGTTGGAAAATAGGATAAATGCACTTATTAACTCATGTACGGAAAATCATAAAATGATTTGGCAGAGTCATCAATAACTTCAATCACTCATAAATAACTAACTTTGGATTGAATTAAAATATTCTTTAGAGCATCAAGCTATAGACACAGAAAGATTCACTCTGGGTTTTTATTTCGTGAATGGCATATTCGGAGGTTACAATCAAACCCCGTTTACTTTATAAATATTAAGTCAAAACTTTATGGACTGCCATATTATTTGGCATTTCTACAACACAGTCATGCGTATTACGACGTGTCATATACAAGGGACATGTCTTCGCCTTGAAGGTCAGATTGCACTTTGAGGTCTATGGTGAAATAAAGTTTCCTCTGAGGATTAATATAATTTTCTTATTCTATGATATATTGTTAACATTTTCAAAACATGAATTCAGTTCATTCATTTGTTATTACAAAATATTTGGGGCGTCCGTGGCCGAGTGGTTAAAATTGTTCACCGCCGGGTTCGAATCCGGACAGGGACTTTGAATTCTTTCATGTGAGGAAGCTTTACAGCTGCCTTACTTCTACTCAGGAGCCCGTTCGTGCCTGAAATAATGCGCGGAAGGGCACCTGAGGTCTTCCTCCACCAGTAAAGCTGGGACGTCGCCAAATGACCTAAACTGGCACATGTCTTCACTAGAGTCAGAGACTGGTCACGTGCAACATCAGGTCAGCATTGTACATTAAAATAAACATGTGTTAATTAAAAAGCTGCTTTTTGTTTTTATAGATCACGACACCTTTGGTCTTTAAATACCTAAATTTGAAGTCATGGTTATTATTCAATGCCATTTGGGTTATGTTTCTACTTTGTTTTGTCATTTTGCGTATTTTACTTATGACAAAAAAGTATGTTGATAAGAAATAACAATAATAATTATTAAATACATGTATATAAAGTCTCTATAGACAGACTTAGCACTGCCCTCTATGAACATGTTCAATCAAATAAAATTTCAACATTTTTTCTTGTTATGAGCGTTCTTTAGTTTTTCCTTAATAACAATTTGAACAATTATTACACATTTTGTGTTTGAAGAAAAGACTATGTTTATAATCGATTTCATGGCTACTTACTCTCGTTCACATATAAGTAAAAATGTTCTACTACATGGATAATCCTGCCACAGATATTCTCCACCGTGGATAACTGCACAATTCTCTCTCACAAAACCACCAGGCTCGCCACCCGGATGCCAGTTTGTATATGTAGCAAGAGTATCGTCATCGTACCATCGCCATATCCCTTCTATGTCCATGTCTATCAGACCAAGCTGTTTCGGCTAATGAAAACAAAGTCTTAACAATTAAAATATGAGACTTGCAATGTGATCGGCCTGTCCGCTGGTTCATTGACTAAACATAAGAAAAAACTGTTTGAGGTAGATGTAGATCAAATCTAGTGTGACTAGTGCTAGATCAACACTTTTTTAACAATTTTGCCTGCGTAACATTTAGTGGAGAGGTTGGTCTTTTTATTTTTATTAGAACCTGTACAGGTATTTGCTTTTCCAAATATTCTTTGGGTCCGTGGCCGATTGGTTAAGGTCATTGACTTCAAACCACTTGCCACTCACCGCTGTTGGTTCGAATCCCACAGGGACTTTGGATTCTTTCATGTGAGGAAGCTATCAAGCTAGCTAACGGAACGTCGGTGGTTCTACTCAGGTGCCCGTTCGTGCCTGAAATAATTCACGGAAGGGCACCTGAGGTCTTTCTTAACCAGTAGAGCTGGAACGTCGCCAAATGAAATATACTGTGTCGGTGTGACTTAAAACCCAAACAAAACAAAACTATTTTTGGAAACGCCATTTAGTCAGGTATAAAGGCGATAATTACAGCTTATGTAACGATTCTTTCGAAATTTCCAAAATAAATAATCTGAGCTTTAGCTTCGGAAATTACCTAATTATCTCAGACCAAGTCTAGACATATTTAATTAGCTTTTTGTTTATTGGCATTTTTTTCTGTTAGTTTAAAAATACGTTAGTCTTGCATTTTGAAAACATATAACAAAAACTATATTGATATAATTAGATAAAATGCGCTTGCCTTGGTGAGGCATATGTAAAACAAACTAATGCCGTTACGATTGCAGTTTAAACGACGACACAACATAAGATCAGTGGTCAAGATGCTGCCTGCTTGGAGAAATGCTTAGAAAAGAAACAATAAAATCAGATATATATAAGATTTACGAGTAAGCATTCCAGACATATTGCAAGTGGTATACTAAATTATTCATATTAATAACATAAATTGTATTATCTAATTATGTGAGAGAAGGTTAGAATATAATTTTCAAGGAAGTAATGTTTCATTTAAAAAAAGATTTAAAAACACATATTTTGAAACTACAAAAGCTACGTAGTCATTTTTAATGCAATATCTTAAAATGTCTTAAAATGCGTAAACGTATACGCCTCTGTATTATCATAAATATTTTTTTGTTCGAAACAATGCCACATTAAATTGTAAGGAAGTTAAATACAGACATGTCATTTTATTAATGATTGTGGCTTTGTTTTTCTAATGTGTATGTACATATAACGTCGACTTAACAGATAAATATAAAAGAATCCTTTGAATATCTGTTTCACGTATAGAATATAAGATATGCTTTCCGCATTTATCTTTTATAATTTATGTGGTTTATTCTTACCAGCGGGAATTACGACTAACATTCGGATTCAGCAAACAGAACAATTGTCATCCACCTTGACAAGTTTCTTGCTCTATGAGGACAATTTTTATGTAGGCGGAGTCAACCGAATTTACGTTTTGGATAGAGATTTGAAACAAATTCAAATAGCAAAAACTTCTGATTCCTCCAGAAATGTTAACAAGATTTTGCTAGCACACCACAGTGAACGATTCCATGTACTTGTTACTTGTGGCACGGGAAACTCGGGAGTATGTGAAGCCCGTAACTTATCAAATATAGAGAGCGTGTTAAACTCTAGTTCAGCAAATTATACAGCAGACGACCACCTAACTGTATCAACAAATGAAAACAGACCTGCAGTTGGAATAATTACTGAAAATGGTACATTTTTTATTGCAGTGACATTTGGTGATGGTATTTACTTTAGTAAAAAGACCTTACTAGATGGAAGTAAAGGTTGGACATACAACTTTGCTATAAGCGCAAGGGAAGTCTCTGATTTCAAGCCTGTTACAGATAGGTTCAAAGAAAAACTACTCAGAATCCAAATACCATCTACACCTATTGAAGAGTTTTTAATATATTATAAAGTATGCTTCCAATACAATGGGATGAGTTATTTTGTTGCAAATCAGAAAAATGAAGTAGGATCTTCAACCTATGTAACAAAGCTAGTAAGGATTTGTCAAAAAGATACATATTTCAATACATATACGGATATTGTCTTAAACTGCAATCATTTTGACGTTACGTACAATTTAATTCAAGATGCTATCTTGGTAGACAGTGAAGAGTTTCAGGGTAATATATTGATTGCAGTGTTTACAAGGGGAAATAATCCAGAAAAAACATCAGGGGACAGTGTTGTTTGCATATCTAAAATAAAAGATATAGATGACGCATTAGACGCTGCCCAATTGACTTATAGTACGTCTTGCACAGGGCCCGGGAATGTTAGCACACGGTATCTACAATCTCACAAACAAGTCGGAGAGTGTTTGCCTAAAGATGTAAGAACTACTGCATTTATTACACATCAAATTATTAGATTACTGTTATAACTTTGAAATTTGGTATATGTTTCTGCCATTTACCGATGTCAAAACGTTATGTTTTTAGATAAAAAATAAATAGATACACAATTTACAAATATGTTTAATTTTATGAAGTGTATTTGAAGTAACGAAGTAATGTTAAGTTTCAATATGATGCTTAATCAATTAAAACATCCGAAGTTTTCAACTTATTATGTTTCAGAAGAGATGTAGGTTTCATTTAAATGAATATTCAATATTGAATACCGAATGAAGAATAAAAACCTGGTTATTTGGTTAATAATTCTAATTGCATTAAATTATAACTATATTAGGACTTCGAGTATCTCAACCATGGATGCAACACACCAAAAATGTACAGCAATGTTTTAAGCAAAGATCCGATAAACATAGAGGCAAATTTCGTCTCCCCAAATGTCTCAGGTACCATTACAACACTAGCTGGTGCGACGTATGAAAACAAAACAGTCATTATTTTTGGAACTTCTGCAGGGATCATATCACAGGTTTGCTATACTGATGTAAACAACTTCATATATTTTAGAAAATATTTCAATCAATCGGAAACTTAAAATAAATGATTTTTAAGATTAACAACTTATAAATACGGAAAGCTGTTTTATTTATGATTGTTCAAAAGTAAGCTTCATTGGGTAGAATTTCTGATGTTCATATTTTTAGTATTTGGTATAAGGAATGAGCTTTTTTTAAATATAGTTTGTTATTTTTATAGGCAGTTTTGCTGCAAAACTATTCGATCTTAGAAAACTACAAGATGACAGTAGATCTTGGTAATGAAATCAAGAAAATATATGCCATTGGTGAAGAGACCGTGTATGTAATGAGCAGTAAAAGAGTACGTATGCATTTTCTTCTTAACCATTGTGTCCTCTACGATGTTTGTTCGTTGTCTTCTTGGTGTCCTGCCAGTGTGGCTGGATTGTATCGGGGGATGCGTTTAGTGAACATCGTCTTACGTTATTGATGTTCTTTCTCAATTTTTTCTTATTTTCACTTTATCTAGAGATTTTGTTCCCAACTATTATTGTCATTGATCTGCACATCTTATGAAAATACCTAGCATCGTTAAAGGGAAACAACCTTTAAACAAATTTTAAGTGAATATTTCCATGACAATTTTTAAAATAAATGTTTTAGAATATGGAATATTAACATATTTACAACAAGTAAATGTCCATGGGAATTATAGTTGTTACACATTGCTACATGACAACTTCTATTTATTTGTATGACAAACATTAGATACACGAACTTCAGCAAAACAATAAGTTTTAAAAGATTGAGAAGACGGGCAATTTAATACACAAAACAGTGAAGGCATTTATTGACAGCAAATATCTTTTCATTTACCAGAATCTTTTTCACAAATTATTTATTACTAGTTTTGTCCTGCGTATTTCATTTAAATTTATTTATTTCATGAATACAATATTCATATAAATGTCTTTTTCTTTCTACAAGGTAGTAAAGTATGCGACAACTAATTGTTCTGAATTTGAGTCATGTGAAGACGTGATGAAAGGTAAACACCCCTTGTGCGGCTGGTGCGTTTATAAAGAAAGGTATTTCTTTATAATAAACATCAACATAAGGCAAGATACCACCATCAAAACAAAAACGTAATTTCTACAATTCAGTTTCACAAAAATGTTCCCTTTTAATATTATCTATATATTCAAATGTTCGGGAAAGCTTTTTAAATATTTAACTTCAACTTACAATTTGTATTTCACGTTTTTTCAGAGCTACACGGCGGCATGTATGTTCCAACAATACCAATCATTGGATATCGTCGTTTGAAAATTGTTTGACAATGTCTGTGGCGCCAAATGCAGTACCTTTATCGGTAGCATCAAACTCTTCAAACACCAGGGTAATATGAACAAGAGCCTTTACGATTAGAAAAAAATAGCAGCTGTAATAATACATGTGTTAGTAACCTTTTGAATGTAAAATGCATTGACAAATGAGATGGGTAATAACAAATGTCGTAATAACAAAACACGTTGTAACAGATATACTTATATATTTTGGCTAATTTTTGGGAAACAACTATATAAAGCAATTCAATGATTAAGAGAGCAAGAAAATTAACATATTCAATTTACAAACCAATTTACTAATAAACTTGAATATAAAGGTAATATACCAAATGAATAACAATAAACATAATTCATTTCTTAATTTTCAGATCATTATTAAGATGAAAGACATTCCATTGAGGGAATTGGGTGATGCATATCTCTGTCTATTTTCAATGCATTCCAACATATATATCACAAATGCAGAAGACCTAGATTATTCAACATTGTCCTGCTCTTTGCCGATTATTTCAGGTACGGATTGTATATAAAATTAATTTCGGTTTGAAATAAGGTACATTTGGATGTGAATAGTATACAATGTTCTTATTAGTATCAATTTATGACAAGACAAACACTTAATTGAGTTTCGTTTGACAAGTTAAGCGAATAATTTAATCAATCGAGTGACAAAACAAAGGAAATTTAATTTAAATTAACATGAAACTTAAGTTTCTTTTCAATAACATATAGGGAAAATAGACAAAATATACTTGTAAAAAATGAAACGCATATGGTTTACCATGGCTGGTAGGCTCATATAATTGCTTCTAGTAATTAGAGTGTTGTTCGGAAACATGAATTTAGGTTAATATTTAAGGCCCATTATGCCTTAGAAATGCTTTCATTTTTATTTCTCAAAAACTGTTTATTTTTTGTATCTTACTACAGCTTCCCAAAATATACTCTTTAGCTATAAAAATGAAATATTTTGCATATTAAGTTATGTTGACAATTGGTATAATTATAGTGAATGGAAGTCAAAATAATACTTTGTGTACATTTTGTTACCTTTACGAACTATAAATGCGCCGCATTTAACATCTGTAAAAACATCTAGCATGAATTTATCCATTATTTAAACATTTTTAAAGACATGTGTGACATTTCTAAAGAATTTAAAAAATATATATTTCCGAGGCATAATGCACATTTTGAGAACATTTTTCAAAAAATATACTTTTAGTACATAGAACAATAAAATGCAAAACATGAACTTACTCTTTGCAACCAATTTATTACTTTAACAAAAATCTGTATTTATGTCTTGCAAGTAGATGTTCCAAAGATAGATTTTGAAAAAAAATATGCTGGTAAATGCCATTTTGTCACTTAAGAATGAAATTTAGCAATAATTGATTTTCTTTTAAATATGGATATGGTTATTAAATTCGTTGTTTTAACATCATAAATTTCAAATATTGATATAATACAGTTCATGGTAATGTGAGGATAAAGCTTCTGGTAAAGACACTAACAGGACTCGAGACAACACTGTCGTCTGCTTCAATTCAAATCTATGACTGCAGAAAATATAAAAGGTATAATAATTAATTCATCAACATACAGTGCTTATTATGTTTTAATAAAAACATTGATTCTATTATGACATATAACACGATCATAGTAAAATTTGAAACATTTCTTTGACGTGTAAGAATGTCCGTACGTGTGCGTGCGTGTGTGTATTTATTTGCAGTTATAAGCAAACACGCATGTAACGTTATTGCTAAATTAATATAATAAAGAATTTTTAAAGTAACAGCCAAATACCAAATTGTAATACATGTCGATCTTAATTCTTATTAAATACTATTTGATAATTCTTTTCTTTTCAGGTGTATGGAATGTATAAATACTGAATTCGTCCAGTGCAATTGGTGTGGTCAAGATGCAAGTTGTGAAGAACCAAACTCTGGATGTCCTAGACCAATTTCTATTGTGCGTTTCTTTTCTTTATTCTTAGGCTTGAATTTAACGTCAAACGATTGAAGGGGTTTCAACAAATAATCTGATACTATTGTATGCATAAAATATACATGCGGTCAATGAAATGCATGATTATTTCTAACTTATACGTACGTATAACGATAGCTTGGTCGATTTTGAGTATGCCAATCGGACGGTTGTTGTATTTTTAATCCAAGACCAATTATGCCGCAGAAATGATTTTAATTTTATTTCTCAGGAACTTTTTATTATTGAAGTACTTTTATAATTCAAACAATTATTTTGTAATATACAGAGAGCAGATTTATGCATTTTAAGGGTTGTTTTTAGTTATTTTCTATATAAGATATATTTATTTTCACAGATTAGTGAATGTCCACACCTACTGAATAACAAAGGGAACTTCCTACCATTAGGGACAAGATCAGTTTTATCTTTTCGAATTGCAAATGCTATAAATGTAAGTACCAACCTGATCACATTTTCTTGTAATGTATTGTAAGAACAGACACATGTAATTCTTAATAGATTAAGAGAACATAACAGTTACAAACGCGTTTAATAAATACATCTTTGCTAAAACAAAATCAGACTGGTGGTATTAAGTAGTTAAATTGAGTGAATTTTCTAAAGGAAGGGTTGAAAAATATTCTGATGATGAAAATGCATTACATTTTATTAGGACATTCGTGTGATGATATTCAAATCGAAAAAGAAATAACAGGAAGCAGGAATATATTGCTTTATTGTTTTTATAAGTGTAAGTCAACTTTATTTCCGCACAATTACTGGACTATTGTTTAACACAAAGGTTTCAAAGTTCTCAAAATGACAAAGCTTAAAGATCATTGTTTGTTTTAACTATTTCAATCAAAGGTCATATCCACACTATTCCTAAAGTGAAAACCATTTTGGTTACTTACTGTGTTACCATTTCAGATAGATTCTTTAAATTTATTTCATAGTTAATTACCATTATTCGGTAACGTTTTTCTATTTTTTGTTTGGTACGTAATAGGTATAAGTCACCTAGAAAAGTATTTCAACTTTTGTAAGAAAATTGACCTTATTCAATAAAAATATATTGCTTTACGCTAAACAGGTCAAATCAATTCACTGAATTAAACGTAACCTATATGTTTATTTGTGCGTTCTTGAAGGTTTCCATTTTTCTATTTTCTTTCTTTAAGTCCACAGGTGTGATCTACAGATGTATGCTACAAGGTTCTGAGAGCGTAATGGCAACATTGAAAGGTGATTTTTTATCATGCCGTATGCAGGTAATGAGTTAATTTAAACTTCATAAACTTAAAAGGCAAATTTATAAAGTTTAAGCATATTATATAAATTTTACCCAATTTAATACCAAAAATATAGCAAACACAATTTATTTGTAAATGAAGTCACATTAATAAAGATCACTTAAAAATTAAATTTATCAATTATTAATTATGTAATTATGTATCAAAGATATATACGAGGGTTGTCGCTGAAGTAAAGAGACAGCCTGCGTAACTTCAGTAATAATTAGTAAATGCAAAAAGTAATAACGCATGCTAAAGTGTCATATTTAATAATATTATTCTAAAATTTTCATAGAATACATAAAATTTAAAAGATCTTCATACAAAATACACACATCACTGGCTGAAAAACAGTGATAACTTAAGTCATAAAGGGACCTCGCCTACAGCGCCTATTTTACGTAGTCTCCGTCGGTGTCAGCACAATTCCTTGGGGCGAGGTCAAGACTGTAAGGTTGATTGCTGATTCTTGGAAACAACAAAACGTCAATCTCTAACTGAATGGAACTCTTCGGCGATGGTGTGCCTAATATTTCCAACATTGACAAGTTTTCCTTTGTTTCTGGGTCAAGTTTCATTCTGGGTGGCTATCCTATCTATAAACGACCCAGAAATTCCGAATTTTCTTGTCGTCACTGAGAATTTGGGGTACCCATCTAGCTTGGCTCATGTTCAGATCTTTCAGTGGTCGAAAACTGTATCCTTACACTTACCCAGTATTGAGGCTAAGCTTTTAACTGTAAAACTGTGGTCAATGGCAATAAATTATGTTCTCTAATCTACTTTACGAGTGACAATCGCAGGCTGGAAGGGCGACCGCCTCTCTGTTAGTCTTCTATAGACTGATGACTGCAAACTCTTTATGCCATCTAAGCACTAATGAACAATAGTATTTATATTTGCCAGCCTCCTGAACTAAGCAATAGTTTTGTGTTGGTGTCTTCCCAACCGCATGGCAGAACTGAATTACCGCTCGTAGCTTGACATTACCGGTTGACATCATGACGATTTTTTCTTCGTAGACAGTGACGTGTTAAATAGCGCTCCTCTCAGCTACTGATAATGTAATGAAGTTCTAACAAACAGGAAATAACGTTGTAACGTCACGCTTCATTCAGGCGAAATTTTGTGCGCACAAACTTGCTTTTATAACGTCTTTGTAATATTTAAAGAGCGCACATTTTCTCTTGGTGTCTTAAATATTGCTTGCACCGCCCATCACACATGATTATTACCTTCGACTTTTTAAGTAGGAAAAAATAACTTCGATGTTGAGTGTTTTTTAAGGATGGTATACAAGTTAAACTATATTCAAGCATAAATATTGCTACGACTTGTGACAAAAATCTCTTTACTTCTGCGACAACCCTCGTTATATGACTCTCTCGAAATAAGGCTGTAATGGAACCATCATTTGTATATTTTGTTAAAATATATGACATAGATGAAATTATGAACCATTTTTTTCTTAAACACAAAATAAACCAAAACAATGGTAGACAACGTTTCATATAACTTGAATGTTCTTTAGTGACTAATGAGCAACTGAGCCTTAAGTTAACTGCGTAGAGTACAAATAATTGATATATATATATTTTAAATTATCAAACATAATGTATTTGTAAAGGTTTCGCAGATTACCCATCGGAAGAAAAAAGAGAAGCTAAAGATAGTTATCACATATGGACCAAGAATCGACTCCTTTGCCGAAATAGATGATCTTTTTGTGAATTCAGGTAAACATCAATCATTGCAATCACTTTATTCCCAGACTCTTAATCTGCTGAATTTGAGTAATGGATTTGCCCTGCTTTAAATTTGGAAAAAATCCATTCTATGTGTAAGAAAGTTCTTGTTTTTGCTTTGTTTGGTTCTACGGCGCACCAACACAATTAATGTCATATGGCGCAGACACAGGAAAATTGATTTTTGTTAATCCCGGGTGTTACAATTTTAAAGCAACACCAGGGGTCAAAACCACCCCACTTGCTGGAGCTGCATAAACTCTTTTAACTTCTTATTACACAAGTTGAGCTACTTGCTGTATAAAGACTGGTCAGACAAAGATGTGCATGCTGTGATGACTTTATTTAGTGGAATATACAAATCACTTTTACGAAAAGACATATTAACACTGCAATTTAAATTGAATTTGTCACTTTCTTATTTCCAAGTAACGGTATACAGATGTGAACAAATGGCTTTAGATTGCAGTCATTGCCAGGCGTTAAACAAATTACTTTACAGCTGTTATTGGGGTACAAACAATAAATGTGTTCACAATGGTGCGTACCGTGTATCAAATTGTTCGTCACCAAACATAACAGAGGTATGTATGCTATGTTTCATTATCCATGTTCATAACACGCCACTACTAAATGTCGCAGAAGTCTGTAAGTAGTAAATAACAAAATTATTATAGTACTTGTTTCCAAAATACAAAGTTATTTACACAGTTTTTTACCTATTTTCACTACCCATCAACAAAAATTATAGTCAGTTAAATCGATAATATGTATGTGGGATTAAAATAAAAAACTTTGAAAAATACAAATTTGAATGGTTTGTAATGATTTTATTATTCAAATTTAATGTGAAGTCATCAGGAGCAAATTAGTATCTATTTTAACAAATACAGATAACACCGACAACTGGTCCCATCTATGGTGGTACCTATGTAACTATCTACGGGAGTAATTTAGGTACAACAATGCTGGACATTGAAACCATAACAGTTGCTAACGTGACCTGTGATCTGATGAACGATACAACAATAGAATCTGATCCAGATTTTGAATCTCTTGAGCAATCTAGGTAGGAATGGTGGTTTTCATAAAAACCTAAGTAAACCAAAACAATTAGATTCTCACTTAAGAAATAAAATACACTTAAAGTTAAGTTGCAACTTTGATATATCAAGATATAAAACAGTTTGTTACATGTTTTACAGCATAATATTTGTTCTGTCACATTTCTTATTATATCATTATCAAAATAATAAAGTTATGCACCTGTTGCTTTTTACTAAGGTTGATTTGCAAAACCGGATCAAGTTATGCAGCTGTGAAAGGAGCAGTGGCTGTTGTGGTAGAAGGAAAACATTCAAATACAAATATTGAATTCTCCTACAAAGTAATGAACTGAATTGAAGTATAAATGTTTCATCTTTGCCTATGTTAAAATACAATACACCGAAAACATCTTTGATTATATTAATGTTATCGAAATTCATTTTTGAATAAGATTAAAACATGTAAATATATGGCTTAATGTATTTACATTTATGGTATTGTAATATTTATATACTAAACTTTTAACGTGTATTAGAACTTCATCAAATCTTATAGGAAAGTTAAACGTAAACACCCCATAAAGTTCCTTTTTAATAATTATATGCCCGAAAGAATTTCGGACATATTATGTTATACCCCCCTGGCGTCCGTCCGTCTGTCTGTCCGTCCGTCCGTCTGTCCGTCCGTCCGTTAGCAATTTGGTTTCCGGAGCATAACTTAAGTTCCATTTGGCCCACAATATTCAAACTTCATAGGATGATTGTCCATATTAGGTAGAAGACCCCTATTGATTTTGGGGTCATAAGGTCAAAGGTCAAGGTCACTATGACCTTAAAACTGAAAATGTTAGCAATTTGGTTTCCGGAGCATAACTCAAGTTCCATTTGGCCCACAATATTCAAACTTCATAGGATGATTGTCCATATTGGGTTGAAGACCCCTATTGATTTTGGGGTCATAAGGTCAAAGGTCAAGGTCACTATGACCTTAAAACTGAAAACGTTAGCAATTTGGTTTCCGGAGCATAACTTAAGTTCCATTTGGCCCACAAGATTCAAACTTCATAGGATGATTGTCCATATTGGGTAGAAGACCCCTATCGATTTTGGGGTCATAAGGTCAAAGGTCAAGGTCACTATGACCTTAAAACTGAAAACAGTTTCCGGAGCATAACTTAAGTTCCATTTGGCCTACAGTGTTCAAACTTCATAGGATGATTGTCCATATTGCGTAGAAGACCCCTATTGATTTTGGGGTCACAAGGTCAAAGGTCAAGGTCACTATGACATTAAAACTGAAAACAGTTTCCGGAGCATAACTTAAGTTCCATTTGTCCTACAGTGTTCAAACTTCATAGGATGATTGTCCATATTTGGTAGAAGACCCCTATAGATTTTGGGGTCACAGGTCAAAGGTCAAGGTCACTATGACCTTAAAACTGAAAACAGTTTCAGGAGCATAACTGAAGTTCCATTTGGCCCTCAGTGTTCAAACTTCATAGGATGATTGTCCATATTGGGTAGAAGACCCCTATTGATTTTGGGGTCACAAGGTCAAAGGTCAAGGTCATTATTACCTTAGAACTGAAAACAGTTTCCGGAGCATAACTTAAGTTCTATTTGGCCCACAGTGTTCAAACTTCATGGGATGATTGTTCACATTTGGTAGAAGACCCCTATTGATTTTGTGGTCACAAGGTCAAAGGTCAAGGTCACTATTACTTAGAAATTGAAAACAGTTTCTTGAGCATGACTTTAGTTCCATTTAGCCCACAATATTCAAACTTCATAGGATGTTACAGTGTTCAAACTTCATAGGATGATTGTCCATATTTGGTAGAAGACCCCTATAGATTTTGGGGTCACAGGTCAAAGGTCAAGGTCACTATGACTTTAAAACTGAAAACAGTTTCAGGAGCATAACTGAAGTTCCATTTGACCCACAGTGTTCAAACTTCATAGGATGATTGTCCATATTGGGTAGAAGACCCCTATTGATTTTGGGGTCACAAGGTCAAAGGTCAAGGTCACTATTACCTAAGAACTGAAAACAGATTCCGGAGCATAACTTAAGTTCTATTTGGCCCACAGTGTTCAAACTTCATGGGATGATTGTCCATATTTGGTAGAAGACCCCTATTGATTTTGTGGTCACAAGGTCAAAGGTCAAGGTCACTATTACTTAGAAATTGAAAACAGTTTCTTGAGCATGACTTTAGTTCCATTTAGCCCACAATATTCAAACTTCATAGGATGATTGTCCATATTGGGTAAAAGACCCCTATTGATTTTGGGGTCACAAGGTCAAGGTCACTATTACCTTAAAACTGAAAACGGTTTTCGGAATATAACTTAAGTATCATTTGGCCTACTGTGTTTAAACTTCATAGTATGATTGTCTATATTGGGTAAAAGACCCCTAATGATTTTGGGGTCACAAGATCAAAGGTCAAGGTCACTTTTACCTTAGAATTGAAAACAGTTTCTGGGGCAAAACTTAAAGTTCCATTTGGACCACAATATTGAAACTTCAAAGGAGGATTGTTATTTGAAGGAGGTAATACTTTATTTTAGTCCCATGTCTTACAAATGCTTCATCTTTACTAAAAAAAAAGAAAACACTTTCGGGCATATAATGCTCCGCCTAGCGGTGCTCTTGTTTGGTAAATGTAATCATAGGATTTACAAATATTTGCAGAGCCCAAGTGTTTGTAATATGTATCCAAACTTCGGGCCGAAAACTGGTGGAACAAAAATAACAATTTATGGAGAAAATCTTGCAATTGGGAATAAAAACATTTCTTTGCGTCTTAGTGATCATCGATGCGAAGAAATAGCAGAAATTACGGAAAAGAGATCCGATGCGGAAAAGTACGTAGCTAAGTTTAAAACCAAATGATGACTCCTCTAGAATGTACGTTTAAACTATGAACACTGGTTTTATGAGACAGTAGATATAAAAGTTCCCGCTAAATGGTTGTTATTTATCTGTTGTAGTTGAATCAGCATTTGCTTTCTAAAATATGAACGCATTTTTAAGTCAGCCACAAAGATTGTGTCATATGATATAAAATACAAATATATTTAGAAAAGTATATGTAAATGCATGGTTCTACAGATCATTTACAGTTCAAAACTAGTCATAGATGTTAATTATTGGTCAAAAATCTGTCTACATAAATTGAAAGCTTTTGTTAATAAAAGCAGCTTTGCAACTTATAATACTTGTTGTTTTTTTACAAGTGATACAATGATGATATTTCAAATAGTTCAACATTGTCAACTGACGTGATTCGTGCGTGCTATAAATGACACCAATTAAGACACTTTTAGATGATAATAATGTGAACTACAAATGTATCAACACGTGAAAGAACAGATATGTTTTTCTTAACAAGATTATTCTTTTACAGTGATACATTTGTGTGCGTTTCGAAATGCAGCATGTCTGCTCCATGCTCTTCTAATATAACCGAACTGCACTTATCAATAGATGGCAATTACGTTGATATTAACAAAAAGCTATGGTTTAGTTTTGTCGACGACCCAGTTGTTGGACGAGTATCACCACTTACAGCATTTGCCAGGTAGACTGTAGAATAATGCTATTCTGTGCAAATCTAAATATTATTAAGATTATAAAAATAAACTTTTGCAAAACTTTCGTTTATCTAAAAACATGTAAAACACGATTTGATGTAAAATATTTATTCTTCTAGATAAAGGTAATTAAATACAAACCGGGAAGCTTTAAAAAAAGTGAAAAATTCTGATGTTTCAAGGATTTCGTTGAAGCAGCCACTGCTTTATATATTTCAGTGTTTTAAGACAATGATTAAAAAATAACTCAAGTAGTTTTGATATCATAGGTGATTGTTACTTGGTATGACAACCCAGTGTGTACAGAGCGCTTGATTCCTGATTAGACAAATAAGCATTTTGAAACCAAAATTCAACGGACTACTCATACATTTCAAAAACATACATATTTTGCATCAGAAGGGTTTAGAAGTATACTCGAAGTAATAATATTCTGTTCTACATACTTGTAGTATAATATTTTTGAACAACTTTCAGTGGAGGTACACGGCTAACAATAGAAGGGCATTTATTAAACAATGCACATTCCTCGTCAATCAAACTGAGTTACAAGGGTCAAATTATAGTAAGTTAAACACCAAGTGAACGATTTACTTTTGAACCTTCTAATACGAATCTTAATTTAATCTTTAAAAATAGATATATACATATACAATACAGAAAGTGTATAAACATCATTAAAGAAAATAGTAACCCTATAGCAAAACGTTGTCCAATTTTAAAGGAAATAACAATAATGAAAACAGGGCAGGGAATGGAATCCAACATGTAATTTTCATTTTCTGCCACCCACAATTAAGTCATGCAGGCAACAGGCAACAATCAGTTACCATCTTATCTTGCTTTGTAACCGTGCAGCTATTAAGCTGATACTTTCCCTTTCTCGACTTTCTTAGATATAATCATACATGTATGTCATCTTTTAATGAATATAAATTTCTTTGAAATGTTTTGATTTTATCTTTATTTCATTTTGGCTGAATTTTGTTTTTCAATCATTGATAACAATGTTTATTTTTGTTATCTATTAGATAATCTCATAAACACATTTATGAAACTATTGAACACATTAAAAGTTTAGATATTCCGTAAATGGGCGTAAGATTGAATCATTACATACTTAAAAGAATTACTATTTATATCAGTATACAAATTTTGACAGTATATATCAATTTTTATACTAACTCTTTGGGTCAACATTCAAATATTTACTGTTTACCTCAATATTCAATTACTTCCTGTTTACCTCAATGTTCAAATACCGACTTTGACTCCAGTATTCAAATACATGTACTTACTCTTTACTTCTATAATCATAACCCTTTTCGTACTCAAACCCTTTTTCGAACACATCGCTATTCAAATACTTATTGTTTATCTTAATATTAAAATACCTACTGTTAATCTTAATACTCAAATTTTGTCTATATTCTTTTAATTTAGTTGAATTTCTGGCATATTTTATGTTCATGTTTAGGTCGCAAATTGTGAGATTGTATCTGATACAAATGCACTTTGTGAAATACCTGAAGCGCCTCGTGCTCTAAAAGAACAACTAGCCAGCCAGCTGTCGTATGTTACAAAAGAAAAACAAATATGCAATGGGCGCATTAATGTTTCTATGATAATTAACTTTGATGCTGTGGTCCAGAACTTTATAATATCTTATACCAATGATCCAATATTTGACATCTTACCAGACCAAAGAAATGTTTTGACTTTTGATGTCACAGCCCCTTTGATTGTGATATCGGTAATGTTTTGGATAAATGTTTTGATACTTATTACATCAGAGAAATACTGTGTGTATTACATAACAACAAGTCTTGCATATAAAAATGACAAAACTTATTTTTTGAGAATGGAATTATTTAAGCTTCAAAATAATGTTACTTTATACAGATTAGAAGATATTTGTCCGATTTTTTAGGAAGCTATTTAAGCTGATAAACACTTTCTCGAGTCCGTTCCGAACCAACCAATACATAGCAATGAATCTAAAGTGTTTTGTCTGGTCCTGGTGGAGATTGAATAAATACACCTAGCAATCATTAGATTACTAATTCAATGCCTTCGTAACCACTCAATAAATATCATGCGGCCATTTATTATGAGATACCAGTGCTTGACAGATAGCTACTATGTTTTTAAATAATTGTAAATCAATTGCATCAGTTGTAGAAAATTTATGAAATTTAATGACATTTTCCCTTTCTATAAACGTATTTACAGATGACATTTTACCGAGTATTTTATGTAAAATATATTGTTTTTGTAATTGGGTGCTGTTAGTACTGGAAGTTTTGAAACTAGCTTGTCTTGTTTCCTTTTTTCAAGGGAAAGTGCTTTAACACTATACACAAAGATTTCGATATTGACATCAAAGTGGGCGATAAGACATGTATAATAATGAATATGGCACAAACTGTAATCAGCTGTGTTGCTCCGACTGAAGAACCACGAGTAACTTCCGGGAATAAACATCCGGAAATAAGTGTAAGTTTACAATTCTTTAATTGTTTCTCTCCACATACAACCATTCTACTATGTTCATCTACTACCCTATACAAACTATTCTTTGATCAATTGAATTTTGTTTTCCCCCATATATTGTTCTAAGGTAACAATCAACAATTCAACCTCATCACACTCTAGTAACTGCATTCTTAATTTACGTACACTATTACGTTAACCTAAAGGTAGCTATTTTAAACTTTTGTTTGCCCGGTGTTGTATACTCAAATTATTTGATAAATTCTTAGTGAAACGTTTATCATTAACAAAGGTTGTAAAAACATGTTATTTGAATTTATTTTCGTAAGAACTAAACCACAATTATTCGATTTGCAAATATTTTGATTCAATGGTAATGCCCTTACTACTTATTTCACAGGTAACAGTTGGCAACATTCAAGTAACAGTAGGATATTTACGTTATACACCTGACGCACAAGAAGAGAATCCTACCATGCTCATACTGTCTAAACTGTCTATTTTGATAGCAGTATTCTTAAGTTGTATTATCTTTTCAGGTTAAACTATAATTTTCTTATATTTGTTTTGAACTTTACTTAAAAGTAATTATTGTTTACATATAATTGTAGCTACAATAAAGTTACCTAGTTTTTTTCAGTAGTTTAATCAATTACCTAATCGTCAAATCATACACAGATTCTGATTCTGATAAATGTGTTTGAAATGATAAAAATAATAATGTCATTGCTGACTTTTGATAATACAGGCACTATTTTCATGTGTAGTCGCTACAAGAAGTTAATGAACAGAGTGACTTATCTTGAAGGAAAGAGACCAGGACTGAAAGGCAGACAAAATGAGAGAAGGTAATATCTGCATTTTTGTCTGATTTGATGAGACTGAATTTAATAAAAAACATAAAATTAAATGCGTGAAGACATATAATAAAATCATTTGTCACATGGTATAAATCTTTTATTGAGCTTGTCCACAAAACTATCGAAGTCGTTTAATACTTTTTTTATCATACAGTAACTCATGTGAAATATTGTATGTATTATATGCAGCATCGTGACTTAAATTTTTTTTATTGGATAAATAATAATGTAAATTTCATGCACAACACAACGACTTATAAATCTAATTTAAGCATGGACAATATAACACCAGTCGTCTCCTTTATTCATACACCACCATGACCTTAAACTCTGTTTTAGCCGTAGGCACTTTACTATCTGATAACTCCCAATTTGTCGGCTTGTCAATCTATTTTTTAATCATAAATATACGACTTTTGAACTATATGTTTCATCGCAGGCAAATATATGATCGCACTATACCATTCAGACAGAGTGGAATATATGATGAAATAAATGACGAAGACGTCCAAGACACATCTATCGATATCATTGGTGGGGCGAACGGTGATGAAGTTGATGACTATCTTGTTCCAAATCCTTACGATGATATTGATGAAGGAAAGACATTCGGGCATATTACACAATCACAAAGAGAGACTTATGCTTTGGACAATATCTATAAGGGTTCCGTAAATCTAGACCAAGCTTACATTCATGCTATCAATGATGTGGCACAAGACACGATAAACCTGTCAAAGTGACCGAGTTAAACCTCGATGTGTAAGCATCAACTGTAAATATAGATATAGAACATGCTAAACAAAACAAATATGTCGTTTCTTATTCTTGCTGTAAATTACACACAGAGTGGGGTGATCAAGTGGAGGATGTAGAAACTGAAAAAGAACACAATTTTATTGTTTCTTATGCCTTTAGTCAACTGAACGATGAAAAACTACCTGGAGACCATAGTAACTCTTCGGGAAGTTTTGATGCTTTACCAGAAGAGGATAACCGTAAATAAGATTCCAACTATAAACATCGAATGAACAATTGAGATGAACTGCGATTCGCACATCAAGAAGTTTAGTTATCATATTTAAATCATTGATAACAGAATAAATTCATTTGTTGTTCTCTGAATAACAGCAAAATAAATGCTTATAATAAAAGATTAAGCTTATTATTAAGTTCTGTATATCAAGGAGAATGTAAATTAATATTAATTGCTGGATTCGGACACGGAATTAACCAATTAAGCGTCACCTATTATATACACAGTGAAATGATGAAATTTGAACTAAATTGACCACAAATTTTAAAACACATTGATTTTAGCTCATTTATTGAAACTACCAAGAAGTACTTGTTCAGAAAGAGCGAAGAATAACGATGTTATTCTTTGTTTATTACTTATAATTGCATAATTTATATTATTTCTTTCATACATGTACACTTTATACAGAAGAAACAGAGACACCATACTGTTAAAACCTAAAACTGCAAAAAATACTTTTACAGAAATTAACATTCTTCATTTTGTTTTTACGCATCATGCCATTTTGTGTAGCACCAGTCTGTCTTTTAAACCTCCTTTTGGAAAGTCACACTTAACCACATTGCTTATTTTCTTTTGACAAAATGAAAAAGAATAACCATGACACGACAGTATATCTAAACGTATTTCGTACTAATTATAAATTTCATAGGGACCATAAATCTAAAATAATCCACGCACCACAGCTTTTGCTTATGCAAATAAAGAATAACTTGCAGTTTAAGAGGAAAATTAACAAATTCAGAGATATCAGAAAATCACACTCTTTTACTTTATTTTATAAATGTACTATGTAAAATACCTGATGAAAATGTAAACGTAATCAAAAAGTATATTTTTACGTAATAATTTGCATACCATGCTATCGATATCTTGTTATGACAAGTGTTAATACAAATTGCTAACTTAACAACAAGATAAGTACATGGTGTTAAACGCGGGAAAGACGATGCACGTATTTCATTCATTGCAAAAAAGAACAACTTATAAGTTAAAACTAAAGCTGTGATTGTTATTCAAAAAAGATATGATGAAAGCGTAATTCTAGAAGTAACTGAAATGTATTCATCTTTAACAGTTTTCTCATGTAGTCCTGGCCTGTCAGACACCACTTCAACTGAATACAAGTCCAAGTTCAAGATTGACTTATAATAATTTAATATCATACTATTTGTACAAATTAGGTCTTGTAGATATATTGTTTTTCTTCTTGTTCATCTGATACTCGTAGTTGAGATTCAAATGAATATCTGTTGCGGCTCGATTCTAAATGTCAGTCCATAACTTTAAAAGAAACAAGTAAATGTTGACAATCATTATGAAAACATGGAATTCAAGCGTATATATTAAGAAATCTCTTACTGCTAATTACGATATCGTTTTTTATTATCTATTACCACAAAGGCGGCCTTTTGTCATTCTTTGTTTTACTTTAAGTGATATAGTGCCCTTTTGTTTTCGCTATTAAGTCTAGTTGAATAAGTATTTTATTTGAAAACTCTGGAAAATATTATAGAGATTGACCAGGAATTGATTATGTTTATGTTTATCACGTCCATTATTATTTTTCAGAGTGAAATATAAAATTGAGCACAATTATGGCAAAATGTCAAGCTATTTTTATTTCTATCTGTTCACTGACCATTTTCACTTGGATGGGCATAATGTCACTTTAATGCTAAACCTTATGGAACTGAAAACAAGTAGACTTTCTCGCAAGTTTAATACCAGGGGTCAGTATGCTCATCTGTGCAGTCTTATTAAGCTCTACGCTGTTGATGGCTCGAACTTTGTTTTGGATATCAAAATCCATAAGGGTGTAAAAAACACAAGGCAAACCATTTTTACATATTCAAGAGGTAAGGGATAATGAAGAGCAAATATAAGGTCTGCTTGTAACAAAGGTATATATAAATCAATAAATACATTCACAACGATACCAAAAGGCGAAATTATTTTTTTTTCCTGAAATATTTATTCCTTTCATCTTCTTTGAAGAGTATCAAGACTGGTCCCTGCCATTTTTGATTCTGATACCTGTGTGGTATACGCGATCTGATCGGACGTCCAATTTGGCTCGTTCAATCAGATCGTGTTCCACATTGTTTGTCAAATGAGTATATAGTAGGCTTTTCACTTTTCTATAACTATAATTCTGATGGTGGATTTAAAAAAAAATATATATAATTTTATCGGTGGTTTTGTATTAAAATTTTGGTACCTTAAAGTAAGCCTTAGAGTGTTGAATTTTTTTCAGGGTTGTATATGGGGTCCAGGGGCAGATAGGGGTGGTGTGTCCAAACACTGATACTGCCACCTACGGGTTGAACAATCTTTTTTAGACATCATTTAAAAAAAAGACCTAAAAGAAGCAGGTGACATACTTTTCAATAGATTGATACATGATTTTGGTGTTATTTTGGTTAATTCACCCTTGAGAAACATTCAGCATATACTCTACAAGATTTTTGTCTGTAATTATGACAGCCAAACAATGCTATTTTTCCCTTTTCTTCATTGTTTATGCAGAATTCAATATTTTAACTTGCCTGTTTCACATTGACTTCTATAGAGAGTGAACTATTTTAATATACTTTAGTATGAAACTCCTTTCATTTATGGATATCATAAATTAAAGGAAATTTTCATTTTTATTAGTATTTAGGCGTTTATCAATAATGTCTTTAAGCTCCTTTTAATTCGTTGGTGTGAACATGCTTTATGACTATCTTTGTATTTGTTGCACTAATTGATTGTAATTGTTTATGTTATCACATAAAATCTTACTTCGTAAAATGTTTAGAAAAAATACTATGTATTTGTTTATACAGTACTCTTCTGTAAATGATATAAACATGCATGTCTTTCTATTATCACTGAACTGGTTATATTTTGTATGGCTATAAACTTGTTATTTGTTTAATGCCAATAAAATTATTTGAGTTGAGTTGAGTTAATAAGAACAACTGTTGAAGTATTGACGTAGTTCATGTTCATATACCTATAAAGTATATATAATTTGCGCTGTTTTGTATGCTTACGCCAGACAATATTTTACTGTAATCGCATGGTTTGAAACTGTTTCTTTGTTCTTACTAACCCAAAATATTCATTACACTTTCAACTAATATATAACAGTTGAAGGGTTGTTTTTGCACCTTGTATATGTTAGTGTAGATTTCTTTTACAGTGGTTGGAATACATCCCCGGTATCAAAAAACATTGATAAATTTGCTGGTATTAGTTCAATTTGCTGGCATTTTCATTTGAAACGAAAAGGAAAGGGCACGGTAGAGAGAATAGCACTGAATGTAGTAATGTTTTGCTGATTTCTGTTTAAATGATTATGAAATTGCGACGAAACAGTTATAATATATGAAACGGGTAAGTTACAGGGCTGTAATACAGGCTGGGGCGACATCTCGGTTTGTTTCTGCAAAGAAATCGTCTCCGCCTAACAGCTTCAACATGGTTTTAAGAGAAACATCCCTCGATGTCGGCCTAATGAGTGTTATGTCCTCGTACATGTAACTAATTCGTTTCGTATACTATAACTTTAACTTGTCCTTCTTTTCTTTATTGATAAGGAAGAACGTGACGCTATCCAGGAAATTTAAACAGATGATTTATTTTTAAAGCCTACTACTGGCTTATTATTTTTTTTTTTGGTAATCAGCAAATTATGATGTGTGAAGGGTTTAATGCTTTATCATATGAAAGATATTATACATTTAAAAAATGCTAAAATTAAGGAGTTTTTTCTATTATCTTATGGTCAATTCTCGAAAAGATTGTTACACAAAAATGTCTCTGTTATTAGACACACATGAATATTGTAAGTGAACAGAATAAAATGTTCCTGAAGATATTATTTCCCTGCTATATCAAATAGGATTTTAACAATAAAGGAATGATTTCGCGCATGAGACATTTGGTTTTGAGGAAAAAACTAAAATACTTCCTTCAAACTGGTATTTTGAAAGTATCTTCTTTCAAAATTCAGCCGGTAATTTTATGAACTATGGGCAACAGAAATACAGCTTTATACACTATTACAAACTCGTAAAAATACCAACGGAAGTTTTGCATTTATAGAATTTGTTTATTAATTCCGAATTTGATAGCAGTGTTTACTTTCCGACGTTTTGATACAGATAACATTTTAAAGCATCATGTACTATCACGTACTACATTGTAACACATGAAATTAGATGTTTGACCTAATGAACGATTGATATTCATGTTTTGTTTTGCTTTACAGCGCATCAACACACTTTGGATAATTGATCTTTTATAAAAGTTTTTCAAAGTGAGAGCTACACGGTTGTTCAAGTTTTTGAAATCTGATACAAAACAGTTTTCATATTGAACCTATACAACGTGGTCACAAGATTTGTTGCCTTTGAATCATACGTATGAAAAATTTTCAGTACCTTTTTATAAAAAAACTTTTGAGGCTTCGTGCTTTCTCTATGATCAAAGATACGGAAGTTTGTTTTTCTTTCAAAATGTTTTAGTAATCTTTTTAATTTTAGCGATTCCATTTTTTCATTTTTTAAACACATTTTACATCAAAAACATTTTCAACTCAGAAGCATTCAGTAATCACAACGTTTCAGCGCAAAGTACGTGTAGTAAAATCCAAGGAATACTAGTACTAGAAAAAATGCAAACGAATATACAAAACTGAAATAAAAAACCTGCCTAAACGGCGAAACGATGATAATATTCGTGCCGCAAACGAATATATAAATTGAAAACTAAAAGAACTCCCAAAACAACAAAATTGAAAATATTCGTGCCACATACGAATATGCAAAATTGAAAACTTTAAAAAAAAGCCAAAAAAAAAAAAAAACCCCCAACCCACAATTTAAAAATTATTACTTGCTGGGTTTAAATTTTAAACCCTTTGTTCAAAACAATGAGATAGGAAGCTCATCCCAACCCTTCCGTCTTTTGCTCCCCGGCACCGACTTTAAAAAACAGTTTTTTAAAAATAAACAAGCCGGGGTTGGCCAAAGCCTTAAAAAAAAGGGGCCCGAAAAAGGGCTTAAGGGGTTAACATTTTAAAAACCCAAAACAAAAAAATTAAACCAATTAAAAAATTAGTTCAACCCCTTTGGTTTTCCCCCGGGAAAGATTTTTTAATTTTGAAGAAACTTTGTTTCCCCAAAAGGGGGGTTATTTAAAAAATTGGGCATTTCCCCAAATATTTAAATATTCTTTTTTCAAGCAATGCCCAAATGTAAATTTTTTTGGGCCTTTTCTTTTTTGCGCCCTTCATTTTGTTTTTACTAAAACTCATTACAAAAAATTTGCAAATTTTAAAAATTTGTTTTTCCTTTAAAAAGAAATTATTTTGAAAAATGTTTAAAAAAGGTATGGGGTTAAACTTTTTAAAATTTAATTGGTTAAAAAAACCTTTCCCACATCACTTTCCAAAAATGAATTTAGCAAAATTTTGCTGTATCTAAATGGGCATTTTTCGAAAAAAATGGAATTTGATTTAATGGCTTTTTGGTATTAATTTCCGGGTTTAGTCGAATTAAAATAAATTAAATGGTTTAAAAAAACTGCCCCCCCGTTTTAAATTTTTAAAAAAAATTTCCGAGGGGAAAAGGGGTTTTCTTGTTACCCAAAGGAAAAAATTTTTTTTAACCCCACAACACCCATTTAACTTTTACTTTCACTTCATTCCCCCTTTTATGAAGAAATTAAAAATTTAATTCCATTCTGATTGAATTTAATGATGAAAATATCGATCAGACAAATCAAATGGCATCGAGCATTTTCTATTGGTCATAAAATGATTTATATCAACTTAAGAATTGATTTGAAAGAAAAAAACAAGAGGGCCATGATGGCCCTGAAATCGCTCACCTGTATATAGGCCCCTGGGCCAATGCCAAATTTAAACCAGGGACTTTTATTTGAACAAACTTGGTAGACAGCCATTAGAAGATGTTTCATGATAAATATCTGAGCTTTACTCTTTGGGGGTTTTATAAGAAGATTTTTTTTAAAGTTTTTACATATACATATAAGAAAAAACAATGACACCCCCCGGAGGGGCACATTTTGACCCAAGGGCTTTTACTTAAACAAACTTGGTAAACACTAACTAGAAAATATTTCATGCTTAGTTTCTAAACACTAGCTCTTTTGGTTTTTTAAAAGAAGTTTTTAAGTGTTTACTCTATACAAAATAATGAAAATCAATGACCCCACTTATGCGAGGCACATTTTTACCCCAGGGTATTGATTAGAACAAACTTGGTAGACACTGACTAGTTAATGTTTCATGCCAAATATTTAAGCTCTAACTCTTGTGGTTTTCTAAAAGAAAATATATTAAGTTCTTACTCTATACAAACCAATGACCCCCAAAGGCCAATATGAACCCATGGCATTTATTTGAACAAACTTGGTAGACACTGACTAGTAGATGTTTCATGCCAAATATTTAAGCTCTAGCTCTTGCGGTTTTCAAAAAAAAAGAAGATTTTTTAAGTTTTTACTATATACAAATAAGGAAAATCAATGACCCCTCGGGGCGGGGCCAATTTTGACTTCAGGACATTTATTTGAACAAACTTGGTAGACATCTACTAGAAGATGTTTCATGCTTAATATTTAAGCTCTAGCTTTTGCGGTTTTCTTAAAGAAGTTTTTTTTAAGTTTTTTACCATATACAAATAAGGAAAATCAATGACCCACGGGGCGGGCCAATTTTGACCCCAGAGCATTTATTGGAACAAACTTGGTAGACACTGACTAGGTGATGTTCCATGCCGAATATTTTAGCTCTAGCTTTCGCAGTTTTCTAAAAGAAGATATTTTAAGTTTTTTCTTTCGGTTGCAATGGCAACCATAGTTCTGCTTGGAATTAAATTCTTTGAACAATTTTTAAAGTTGACTACTAAAAGAACATTCCTGTGAAGTTTGGATGAAATTGGCCTAGCGGTTCATGAGTCGTTTAAAGTAAAAGTTTATGGGGGGACGGACGGACGACGGACGGACGCTGGGCGGACGCCGGACGAAAAGAGATCACAAACGCTCACCATGTCACTTTGTGACAAGTGAGCTAAAAATAAAAACAAAAAACAGAACTATTAAACAAGTAAATGGCCGAGTTATCTAGTTGAATGCTTATATAGTTTGAGCAGCAAATAATGATCATTTAACCAATTACAATGTATAAGGATTATATTACCCATTAAAACGGTTGAAAGCTTATATAGCTTGAGCAGCAAGATAAGAATTATATAACGAGTAACCTTTGATAGAAGGTCACAAATACACGATGATGAAAGTAATGACTAAGGTCAAATAAAAAACATCAAAAACCATGCGTGTACATAGATAATTCAAATGTCACACTTGTCAAAACAAGAAAAAAAAACCTTCATAATTATTTAGAACTGTTACTTGTTTTTTTAATACTTCTGTTATCTTGAGTCACCAAGATCTGGATTAAACCTGACTTCCGGTATTTTTTCAGACTCAGAAATGTTTGGCATTGATTCTTTTCGTTTATCATATATTCGTTCTATTTTAAACAATAATTTGTAATCAAAGATACGAGAACTCTATCACAAAGCATGTACATTTTTGTGAAATGTCTTGTATGTTCACTCCGTTTTATCTTAAATATCTCTGAATTTCTGGCTATGACGATAACAGTCTGTTCTGTTTGTAAAATCACCTTGAAAAAATGTGAAACTGAGTGCCTGCAATCCCCGCGATAGAACTTATATTTAGCAACATTAACATATACGAGACAGTCATGTGATAAAAGTTGTTTAAAAGGTTAATTAAATTACATTAAATGAGTAACAGGGTATTGCACAGGTTATTTGTATTCAGATATGGACCCCCTTTCCGAGGTTTGCCTGTACATACACTTATGCAGTGAATTCTCTTTAGCGTATGTTTAAAAATCACTTTTGTTTAGAAAAACATAGATATAATAAAACATTCACTTTATGAAGATGACATTTAAGATTATTTTCATCTACAATATAACAATACGCAAGACTCATTTTTTCCTGATTGATAAATATTTTTTTTAATAACACTATAATTATATTATACATTAGAGACTTGGCAGAGATGTAACTTATACATAACTTCTGATAACTGTGGAAAGTTTGTCATTTGAAATATTAATTTCCTGATAAGAATCACTCGTTGAAGTTACATAGAAAAATTTACTACATGGTTTACCCTTGATAGTTACGGTTTTGATTATTTAAATTGTTACAGTATAAAAATATTTCCAGGTCGAATTGAAGATTTAATGATGTTTAGTAATATTTTCTCAATAATTTAACATTATTGGTTACAGATTATGTTTAACTAACATCAGACTGCGTTTTGTTTTATCGAAATGGTGTCTGTAATGTCTTCTTTCAAACTAATTACGTACTTATTTATCAATTTTCCATGTAGACTTTTCGCAAACGGTAAGACCAAAAATTACAGTTTTGTTACATGTTATATGAACTTAACAGGTAATTTCATGTTTACATTTTTTGATGATTGAGATCTTTGAATGGTCAAAACAGCATATGTCATAAGTCATGATGAAAGCCTAATTCTAGAAGTAACTGAAATGTATTCATCTCTAACAGTTTTCTCATGTAGTCCTGGCCTGTCAGATTCCACTTCAACTGAATACAGGTCCAAGTTCAAGATGGACTTATAATAATTTAATATCATACTATTTGTACAAATTAGGTCATATTGCGACGAATCAGGAAATATGATTTTGGCTTACCTCGGGTGTTACAAACTTAAAGCTACACAAGGAATCTAAACCACCTCACCTGCAGGAGTTAAGAGATGCATAGATTCCAGTTATTTGTATCCATTTAGCCGTCTATTATGATCAGACATGGTTAAACGGTGGATGCAATTCTAATGCCCCAACCCGTAAAGGCAACCCTTCAGTTATAAGGAGTAATTTAAGTAAAAAATATTAAATAAATAAATAGAATAAATAGATAAATAAATACATAATGAAATATTGCCTACAAAAATAACAAAATAACAAAATTAAAACATATATTCGAACAGATTAATTACTCAAAATAATCAATATATGCTATAATCAATAGGATAATGATCAAAACATGAAAAAGATTATTAAATAATTCAGTCGTAGATACATTTGAGCTCATTTCAATTAAAGCAAATAATATATTTTGTGTTCGTTCAGACTAAATGAACTCTTCGAAAAATTCAAAAATAGCAAAAAAAAGAAAAGAAAAGAAAATACTTAGCAACTTAAAGACACCACTACTTAACGCTGACTCTTTCACATGTTAGTGATCTTTTTAAATGAGAGCCCTCGACACTTCCATTGTAGAGCATCCGTCGTAAACAAAGCCCAAAACGGTAAACTCGGTTTCTAAAAAGATACAATTTAAAAGAACATGCCAATTTAGCAAGACTCGGACAATGCTTTGGCACGTACATGTAGAACATTTTTTCTCGCCATTTTGGATACAATTTTGATAAGAAATTCCCCAAAAATGACGTTAATAGAACCTTTTAAGGTCTTATTTGAATAGATCGCCAACATGTTCGAGAGCCAGCGTTTAGTAGGGGTGTAAAGAATGAAAGAAAATAAGAAAGAAAGTATTAAAGAAAGAAAGTATTAAAGATATAAAGAGAAAGAAAGAAAAGAAAGAAAGAAAGAAAGATGGAAGAAAGAAAGAAAGAAAGAAAGAAAGAAAGAAAGAAAGAAAGAAAGAAAGAAAAAGAAAGAAAGAAATAAAAAAGAAAGAAATCAACAAAAAATGAAAGGGAAAAAAAGAAAAACAGATAAGAAAAAAGGGAAATAATGAATGATAACCACTCAGAATCGAAAACATTTGCTTTTTTTAAGATTACATCCATTGGTTTGGAAAATTAGGCGTATATGAATACAAATCGATATCATACAAAAATAACACATTTAAAACTTCCGTATTGCATTTCACATCGCCAGGTTACAATGACTGACCATAAAATAATTGTAACGTTTGCTTTCTGTTTATTACTTTAAGCTCTCAATATTCCTATCGATGATTAGTGGCTCAAGTAGCAATGTTTAATGTCTGCGAGTATCAACAGAACAAAGCAAATAAAACAACGTCGCTTAGATTTGTTTCCAAGCTACATTAACGAGACATCTACTGCGTCATTGACAGGATAGATTTGCTACATTTGTGATCGTATTCTACTGTAATGGAAAAAGAATGGAATAGTGTTAATCAAACTACAGATGACACCGCTTGGTGCTAAATTTCAAATCTTTCACAGGGGGAAATATTAGCTATTACAATATATTATTTCTGTTTTATGTAATGACATTTGACTTCAGTAAGAGGTAGTAGGAGAGAGAAGCATTTCTGTTTCTTTTCATTAAGCAGCTGCGTGCTCTGGAACAAAATTATCTGAAAAGAAAGTTTTGTGAAATATATTTTTGTGTACTTTTTTAAAGATGCCTTGAACAATATTTAATTGTTTTTAAAAATAACTAGACAATGACGTTTCATTAACAGCTAATAAACGTGCGTTCATTTGTTTAATTACCATATATTCTTTTTCTGGAAAAAATGACACAATATATATTAAACACGAGCACGTGTGAAGCGCTGGGGAATCACACGGCGGTACAGGGACTAGTTTCGTCAATAGAATTGCACGAGACATTGCTGCTAGTTACAGGATTTGGATTATTTACAACTTTAATTGCATTGCTTTTCGTTTGCATTCGCCGACGAGTTTACAACGACAAGGTATGACATGTTTAATTCCAAATTAGATTTAAAGAAATTTTATACAAAAGTAAAATATTTTTGGATAATGATACATTTTTTGTTAAAATATTGTGTACTTGATTAGCCTGCTGGCGGCATCTGACTATACCCATGCGACCAGTGCAGACCAAGACCAGCTACCCTTATCGTCTGATCACAGCCTGCACTGTTCGTTATTCTGTCAGCAGATATTTTAAATTTTCCTTAAAAGTGAAAGCTGGACAAGTCCTTTTATATATTAAGCATGACAAGGGTTATAATGTGTACAAAAATGAAGGTAGCAGTCTTCAGTGACAATGGTTTGCTTTTTGTAAGGGTATACATGCATTAAGTAGTGAAGTGTAAATCGTAAACGATTTCTTCACACTTGTGTTATTCTTAAAGAAACAAAAAAAAAAAAAAAAAAAAAAAAAAAAAAAAAAAAAAAAAAAAAACTGATCTTCTAGAGCGATAAGATATTTCTTTTAATTTCCATTGTTCTTTACTGCTTGAGTGTTTCAATAAGCATAAAGCTTCCAACACAATCGAACTAAAACAAATTAATATAAACTAACTAAAGATAATTCATGAATAGTGTTATCAGTGCTCTTTTTTAAAATATTTGTTGGCAGTCCCATTACCTTTTTTTAGTGAGTTGGTAGTTGGTGAGTTGGTATTAACCTATCGTTAGTTGGTTATTTTTTATAATTTCAATACATGTATATAATATCTGTCTAATTTTCTTCATTTGCTTAGCACTTTGAATATCCCATTGGCTAATAATACCTCAGTATGGAATGCTTATTTGAATGTAACATGGTTATTCTAAAGTGTATAAAGCTATATATCTGATGCAAAAATTATTGTTTGGATTTTAAAAAAGAATACTTCCAAAATGTTTGTATGAAGTAAAAATGGCATAAATTGGCTTAAAGCGAGTGGCACATGCACAAAGTCATTGCTAAACGGATAAAACCCTACTTGAAATAGCAAAATAATATTTTGTTCCGGAACATTTTATTCTGTTTACGTTCATTATTCAAGTGTATTAAATAACAAAGACATTCTATGTAACAACTTTTTCAGGAATCATCCATAAAATAATAGAACCAATACATTTGTATAAATTTACTGTTCATAAATTTTACAAAAATATTTCCTAAGATATAGATTTGTACCCTTTAAGTCCATTTTAAACATTGATGGGACATCCACTTTGTAAAGAAAGGTCAAAACAGGAAGAATAAGTAGGGGCATTTTTCAGTAGGTTACTGAAAAACAATGTTATAATGATTGTCAAAACACGCCATTAGATCTTGTTGTACATCATTATCTTCTCAAATGGTTACATACTAGTAAATAAGTTTTAAATGATTAAAAGAAATACTATGTTTTGTCAGTCAAATCCCTAATGCAATTATTAATGGCAAGGCTTCGTGACCAACTAGTGTAAAGTGCTGATTTTAAAATCTATTTCCTGTACTTATAGTGTGTTTAAATTCACATAAGGACATATGATTCCACGGGGACCCATATCCAGTTGTATCACGGGACGTTAGTTGCGTGTCTTCTAATACGCTCGCTTGTTCGTGTCGAATAAAGTTTCAGTGATTCATTCATCTATAATACAAGTTTTGAATGTCGTCATAGCTCTGTAATTTTACATTTGTACTACAATGAAATAATACAATATATAAATACGCTTAGGCACTTTAGGATGTTCAGACATGATATTTGCATTGAAAAGTTTAAATTGATGAGTAATATAGATATCATTATTCTGACCGTAGCGAATGTTAGAACGAACTTGCTTAAAAACAGAAAAAAATGTAAATATTGAAATTTAAGCCATTCAATGTCATTCCTTTAATGACATGATAAACGTTTTCAGCAGCGTATTTATTTGTAACATGTCGAAATTTGAAGAAAAGAACGACGATAATACAGCGTAAATAATGGAAAATAGTCATTTTGAAGTCCTTGCTTTGTTGAGTATATATTTTTCTTTTATATTTGCTAAAAAAACGCAGAACATGATCATCTTGTTTTTTTTACTGTAAAATTGTTATCTTAATAGAGAAAAGTATGTGTCTCGCTTTCATTTGTTTGTTTGCTTCTGTGTAAAAATAAATCACCTCGCTTTTTTGGATAAAACAGCTATTTTTCAAAATGCTATATGATGAATGATAAGCATTGACTGTCCATCTAGGCTGCTAGCACTTTCACTCCTCATAGGATTCAAGTAGTTTTACCATCTGAAAGGCGTTCCACTACAAAGCTCGATCTCTATCTAGTAACACTACGCCAGCAATGAGAAAACGTTATTCCAGTAGTATTTAACGTCACTGGACATTTCATGCAAACTTATTTCTAATAACTACTAGACATTATTTTACGATGCCTCATGCTTTCATTAGAAATTTTATTGCCGTAGTAAGGTTAAGTACTTTCTTTTTTTTCAACATTATTTCAGGTCAGTTGGAAGTCAACTAAAATACTATTCTTGTTTTCGAGCGGGCCAATATAAATACTATTCATTACTATCCACAGTGTAGTATGCGGGAGATCCGTATAGATTATGTGACGTTAATTAAATAGAATAATCGGTAAATAGTTAACATAAGAGACAGAATTACTATTGACTTAAAAACATTTTGACAGACAAAGCAGTAGATTAATACAAGATTTATACAAGTTTGATTTTTTTAACTCTGTTACAATTTGCTATCATCTAAATTCACTTAATGTATACATGAAATGAACGAAAACATGTTAAATGCACTGAAGTGTCATCTAAAATGTTTGATCTACATTTTCTTACGATTTTCTTAAATTTATAAAAATGTAGTTGGCCCACAAGCACTAGCACTTATTATCTATCTCCTACACCAGAATTTTGAATTTACAACGCTTTAAAATTGACAATGGCAAGGGAATATTTGTGACTTCGTCGGTGTCCCACTGGACGACGTTCCGTTCTAGTTTGATTCACTGGGCATATCGTTCCTAGGACGACGCTTTCCGATGTTGATCTTATATTTCACACTCATTTTTTTATTAAGGGATATCAAAGTATAAGTAGACTTTTTTGCTTGGAACACTATTTCTTTTTTTATATCACATAATATAATAAATATATGTATGGATATATAGCACAACGATCATGATACTAATAATAAGTGCTTTTTATAGAAGCCAAGTAATTTTCCTTTATAATACTTTGTTTCTATTCTTCCACCCTTTGTGATGAAATGCCTTGGGTATGTGATGAAATGCCTGGGTATTTGGTTAAAATAAGTCCAAAGTAGATTTCATATCTAAAAAAAATCTCAATCAGTATTCCTGTGTGAATTTCCCATCAAAATAAACATGTCGTGACTAATTGTTTCGACAAATGCTTCATACAATGTTGAATGATTCTAAGCTATTAGATTGATAAAATGTTTAAAGCGCTGTACACACAATTTTTTGAAGTAGTGGTCACACTGGTTCAATATAGTAACAATTGCTTATATTGATAATTTGATGTGAAACTGTGATTATAATCCTTAAAAACACGTCGTTTAGAACTAAATTGTAATTTAATACATTAAGTACATAAATGTTGATGTAACGATCATTTTTTAGTGCGATGTCCAGGAAACTAAGTGAACAGACGGAAACGGTCTTTTTCAGCGTCGCACCGAGTTTTAAAGCATTTTTTCTTGTATTTTGCATGAAAGTATTTTTTGATGTTTAAGTTGAATTATTCATGTGATCACATCAATTATTTCCCCCAGGTAAATCACATAGCATAAAAGTTTTATTGTTTTTGTCAACAACAACAATAAAAACAAACAGCAACAACCAGAACATCTAATTATGTTACCATAAAATTATAATTAAAATATATACTTTAATATGAAACCACGCATTTCGTGATTTATCTTTTACAGCTTTAAACTTCTTCGTTATGAAAGCAATAAAGCTTCTATTATGACAAAATGTTAAAATTCTGATGCGGAAGAATTTCATAGTCTACGATATATAACACCTTAAGGTAGATATATTGTTTTTTCCTTTTTGTTCATCTGATACTCTTAGTTGAGATTCAAATGAATATCTGTTGCGGCTCGATTCTAAATGTCAGTCCATAACTTTAAAAGAATCAAGTAAATGTCGACGATCATTATGAAAACATAGATGGAATTCAAGCGTATATATTAAGAAATCTCTTACGGCTAATTACGATATCGTCTTTTTTTCATTATCTATTACGACAAAGGCGGCCTTTTGTCATTCATTGTTTTACTTTAAGTGGCATTATGCTCTTTTGTTTTCGCTATCAAGTCTAGTTAAATTTATATTATATTTGAAAAGGCTGGAAAATATTATAGAGATTGACCAATAATTGATTACGAAAAATGTTTATGAATAAAAAGATAAAGTACGTAACATAAAAAGACTGTTCCACTATTTAAAAAAGAATTGAGCGTTACGGACTTTTTCTTGAAATTTTTTTTTATAAAATAATCCGTTGGTCACTTAGATTATTAGCTCAATAATGAAAAAAAATGTCAAGATATTTTCTTTCTATCTGTTTACTGACCACACGTGGATGGTCATTATGTCATTTTAACACTAAACCGAATTGAACTGAAAGAAAGTAGGCTTTCACACCGGTGTAGTTCAGGGGTCAGGATGCTCGTTTGTGCAGTCTGATCGGGCTCTACGCTGATGATGTCTCATTGTTTGTTTTTGATATAAAAATCCTTGTCAAAAGACAAGGCAAACCCTTTTTTTAGGAGTTAAGGGATAATTAAGGACATATATGTTTGTTACAAAGGTATACAGAAATTAATAATATACATTCACAACAATACCAAAATGCGAAATTAATATTTTTTTTCTGAAATAGTTTTTCCTATTAATTTCACTTAACCTTTTTTTTATAGAATAGCAGGAATGGTCTATTCATAATATTTTGGTAGCATTCTTACTCAAATGATTGCTACTGGATTCTTATGCCGTACGTCAAAGCACAATTTTGAGACCCAAACTTTTTATTTATTTTGACAGTGATGTGATTTGGTTAACTGAACGTTTTTAAGGTGATCCTTTCACTTTCTTTTCAAAGTTTTCATTAAAGCTCGATACTTTTTAAAAAAGTATAACCGTAGATCATTAAGCAACATTAAACCTAAGAAATAAATATATTTTTCTTCTTTAGTTAAAACCAAACATGTGTTTTAATAGATTAAGAATGCTGAATGTAAAATCAATTGTCTTAAAAGTAGTAAAATGTAAACAAACTGGTAATTTGTCTTCCATACAAAATACTTATACCATATACTTATACCATATAACTGTACAAACTGCCACAAAGCAAAAGAAGCAAAAGACGGTTCAGCTCCATGACCCGTTAGTAACTCTCATGAAACGTCAACAGAACATAAATTTTTTTAAGGTTTCGAAAAATGGAAAAAATATCACTTTTAGGGCTTAAGGACACGCTTTTTTTAAAAAAGACCTAAAAGAAGCAGGCAACATTTTTTTCAATAGATTAATACATGTTTTCGGTGCTATTTTCGTTATTAATTTTGTGAAACATTCAGTATATAATCAAAACTTTTTTTGTATTTATTCTGACAAACTAACAATGCTAATTTTGTCATTTTCTTCAGTGTTACTGCACAATTCAATAGTTTTACTTGACTGTCGCACATTGACTTCGTCACGTGTTTTCCTCTCATTTATCCATTAGGGTTGTCAGTTCTACATACTGCTTTGACAGTTTTTCACATTCAGTTATATATAAAATGAACTATTTTAATATAGCATGAAACTCTTCTGCGGTATGGATAGAACAAATTAAAGGACAATTTGATTTTTATGAGAAGGCGTTTATCAATAATGTCTTTTAAGCTCCTTTTAATTCATTAGTGTGCATGTGCTTTATGATTATCTTTGTATTTCTGGCACTAATTGATTAGAACAACTTTTGAAGTATTGAAGTAGTTCATGTTAATATACCTATAAATTATATATCTTTTCCGCTGTTTTAAAAGTTACGCCAGGTAATCTACTGTTGTCCTTACATCTGTGTTGATAAACAAGAAAATATGACTTAGGTGAAGCTACCAAGGGAATATAAATTCAAACATGATTAACACTGAAGATGATTTATTTTAAAAGCCTGCTGCTGGCTTATTTTTTGGAAATCAGCAAATAATGATGTGTGAGGGGTTTTAAAGCTATATCTTATGAAATATTTTCATACAATTTTTAGAATGCTAAAATTATTTATGTTTTTTTCTCTATAATCTTACGGTCGATTCTCGACAAAATCGTTACACATAAATGTTTTGTTATTGATCACACACGAATATTGTAAGTGCACAGAATGAAATGTTCCTGAACAAAATATTTCCTGCTATATCTTAATTAGAATTTTAACGATTTACCAATGATTTCGCACATGAGCCATTTGGTCTCAATGAAGTTAACTAACGTATTTCTTTCATACAGGTATTTTTGAAAGTTTTCCTTTTCAAAATTCAACCGATACTTTTTGTGAACCACAGGCAGCAGAAATATAGCTTTATATGAGTCGCGTCACGACAAAACCAACATAATGCGTTTGCGACCAGCATGGATCCTGATCAGACTGCGCGGATGCGCAGGCTGGTCTGGATCAATGCTGTTCGCTTTCCTACCCTATTACAAATAGAGAAAGCGATAGCGAACAGCATGGAGTCTGATCAGACTGTGCGGACGCGCAGGCTGGTCTGGATCCATGCTGGTCGCAAACCCACTATGTTGGTTTTGTCATGACACGGCTCAATTATACTGTTACAAATTCGTGAACATACCAATGGAAGCTTTGCGTTTATAGAATTTGTTTATTAATTACGAATTTGATATTCGACGTTTTTATTCAACACCATGTACTATCACTTACTGACAAATGAGATGAGATGTTTAACCTAATGAACGATTGATATTTATGTTTTGTTTTGTTTTACTGCGAACCAACTGGTTTTTAGTATTTCAAAGTGAGAGCTACACGCGTCATCTTTCTGAAATTTGATACAAAGCAGTTTTCATAATATAAACCTATACAACGCGGTCACTAAACCTGTTGCCTATGAAAAATTGGCAGTACCGTTTTAAAAAAACTTGTGATATAGAAAGAATTCGTGCTGCTTATATGAATGAAAGTACGAACATTTGTTATTCAATACAATTAGTTAACTTTTAAACTTTAGTGATTCTATTTCTCTCTATTTTTCAATATGTTATCAACACATTTCACATCAAGGCATTGAAATAACTGGAATTTTGTCAGCCATTAATTCATTTTTAAATGTATCGGAAGCATCAGTAATCACAACGTTTCAGCGCAAAGTAATGTATAAAAAGCCGCGGAATACGAGTAGTAGAAAAATGCAAACGAATATACAACATTGAAGTAAAAAAACACCCAAAACGTCAAGGTTGAAAATATTCGAGCCGCAAACAAATATACACAATTGAAAACTAAAATAACTCCTAAAACGGCAAAATAGCAAATATTCGTGCCGAAAACGAATATATAAAATTAACTAAAGAACGACCAAAACAACCAAATAAAATAATTGCTTGCTGGGTTTGATTGCGCCTGTTCATCACTATTAACATAGGAGGTATATGCAATCTACTGTCCATGCTCCCCAGCACCGCTTTAAGCAAAAACATAAGCATATTGTTAACCTAGTTTCGAAAAGTTCTTACTAAAATAACATGTTTAACAAACAATTAAATTTGATTGTTATTACCATAATATTTCATATTTCATGCAATATATTGTCACATGCGTCTCATTTGTTACACTCACACATTTTTAAAGACTGAAATTTACTGTTCCTAATGAATTATTGCAATGTTATAGCGTCTGTGGTACACTAGTTAAAATCAATGGTTAGATCTTCACAACATCACTTCGATGACTTAGCAAATATTGCTGTATCTGATTGCCATTTCGCAACATGACTGATTTAATGGCATTTTTGGTAATAAAACCGTTGAGTCTGATTAATAAAGTTAATGATTAATAACTGTTCGATTAATTTTGCACATATTGCGATGAAATGATCTTGTTAAAGTAATACAACATCCCTTCACATCTTTTATTCACTTTATTCATGCTTCATGAAGAAATTAATAAATTTAATTCCATTCTAATTGAATTTAATGATGAAAATACCGATCAGACAAATCATATGGCATCGAGCATTTCCTATTGGCGATAAAATGATTCATATCAACTTAAGAATTGATTTAAAAATGAAAAAGAACTATTAGTCAAGTTAAATTGCCAAGTTAACCGCTTGAATGCATTATTGGCCTGGGCAGCAAGATAAAGATCATATAACCAATTATAAGGATAATATGACCAAGTAAAACGGTCAAAAGCTTATATATCCTGAGCAGCAAGATATGGATCATATAACCAAATATGAGAATTATATGACCAAGTAATACGGTTGAGAATTACATAACCAATAATACTTTATAAAAGGCCATATACATTTAATCTGCTATGAGTCTTTATCACAAATCCACAATAGTAAAAAAAATGAATTCTTTAGTAAACGTTTAGGTCAGTTCAAACAATAAGCATCCGTGTACAAAGATAATACAAACGTCACATTTGTCAAAAAAGAAAAGAAAAAAAAAAAGGACAGAAAAAAGAAAAATTATTTTGAATTTTTTACATATATTTCTGTTATCTAGAGTCAACAAGATCTGGATTAAACCTGACTTCCGGTATTTTTTTTTCAGATTGATTCTTTTCGATTATTATATTTTCGTTCTATTTCAAACAATAATTTATTATCAATGATAATTACGAGTATTCTATCACAAAGCATGCACATTTTTGTGAAATGTCTTGTATGTTCTCTCCGTTTTATCTTAAATATCTCTGAACTTCTGGCTATTTCGATTACAGTCGGTTATGTTTCATGCATGCACATAATAACTCACCTTGAAAAATGTCAAACTGTTTGCCTGCGATCCCCGCGAAAGAATTTACAAAAAATGTCGAACATGTACGTAATGGATCAAAACTGTTTTGTCAATAAATATCAGAAAGTTATTTTTTTTTACATTAGCATCCATTTAGATTATCGGAGCGTTCTAATTATTAAACATTAATGTAAATTAAGTTGAAAAACATGCCCACCGCAAAAGAAAGATGTCATGTATAAATTTTGACTTTTCATCATGCTTTTTCTTAAGAGACCGTTTCATTTAGCGACCGTTTTGAGTGTTTCCCTTGCGCGGTCGCTTTATACACGTTTGACGTAATATTTAGCAACATTAACATATACGAGAGACAAACATGTAATAAAAGTTGTTTAAATGATTAATTATTAAAATGAGTTACAGGCTATTGCACAGGTGATCTGTATTCAGATATGGACCCCCTTTCCGAGGTTTGACTGTACACGTGTATATACACAAATACAGAGAATTCTCTAACACGTATGTTTAAAATCATTTTTGTTTAGAAAAACATAGATATTATACAAAACGTTCAATTTATGAAGATGGCATTTAAGATTATTTTTATGAGAGTTATTAATCTACAATATAACAATACGCAAGACTCATTTTGTCCTGATTGATAAATATTTTTCAATGACACCACAATTTTTCTCTAATAAAAAAATACGTTAGAGACTTGGCAGAGACGTACAGTATAAATTACTTCTGATAACTATGGAAAGTTTGTCATTTGAAATATTAATTTCCTGATAAGAATCACTCGATGAATTTACATGAAAAAATGACTACACGTTTGAGAGGTACGGTTTTAATTATTTAAATTGTTACAATGTAAAAAAATATTTTCAGGTTGAATTGAAGACTTAATATGTTTAGTGATATTTTCTCCATAATTTAACATTATTGGTTACAGGTTATGTTTTATTAACATCAGACAGCGTTTTGTTTTAGGTCGAAATGGTGTCTGAGATGTCTTCTTTCAAACTTATAACGTACTTATTTATCAATTTTCCATGTAGACTTTTCGCAAACGGTAAGACCAAAAATTACAGTTTTGTTACATGTTATATCAACTTAACAGGTAATTTCATGTTCAGATTTTTAGATGATTGAGATTTTAGAATGGTCAAAACATCATAAGTCATGTCCACATGTATCTCTATCCTTCGTAACCCTTTCCACGCTAAATATTCCTTCTTTCATTCTAGACAAATCCATTTCATAATAATAGGGACATTTTATATGTACTGACAGAATAGAACAGCGAACAGTTCAGACCATGATCAGACGGCCGTAAATTTGGCACGGAGCTCAACTTAAATAAATGTTTTTGTTTACAGAACACATTGGACACGGCATTTGATGCTGGAGGAAAAGTGAGTGTTGGTCTTACAGCAACAACGATCGTGTCACAATGGACCTGGGCTGCCACACTTCTCTATTCCTGCACTGTAGCGAGTAAGGTAAAACTAAAATATATTTGTTTGTATCTTTCTTCAATGTCTTGGTGTTGAAATCCAGATGACCTGGTAAAAACAACAACAACAACAACAACAAACAACAACAACAACAACAAAAACAACAACAAAATAAACATTTTCCGCCTTGTAAAATGATAATGAGATAGTGCACATGCACATGCATATGTTTTGCTTTATTTTGTATTGTAAAAGGGCTGTTTTAACTACAAAATTCACCATATGTTTGCATAATCTGTTAAGCTATTTGTTCAGTTGACAAACAATCGTTTGTTATTTACAACTGCAGGAACTACTAATCTATCAAACACAAGTTTCCTTTAACCCTGTTGCTATCCATTTAAAAAAAGATGAAAGATTGTCGGTCTAACAACTCTTTGTTAAATTTGTACGATAAATTTGATAAAAACATAACTGTTATGTCAGAAAATTTTTTTTTTATGTTTCGGTTGCTTACCTTTTAAAAAGGTTATTGCAAAAAAAATAAAAACCGCTGTCGAAACGGGTTTAAAAAAATTTCAGAATAAGTAGTGTAATTTTATTTGATCTCCCTTTCAACACCCTCCTTAAAATTTAAAACTAGGAAAAAACGAATTCAAAAAAAAAAAGAATTTAAACTAAAGGGTAAAATAAAAGACATGAAATGGGGTTTGCATTTAATCTGGAACGAAATTTCATAATTTTGAATAAAAAAATTTTTGATAATTAAATAATGAAATCTAATTTTTTATTTTGAAAGGAAATAAAAAATTTCATTTTTTGAACCGACATTTCGGGACATTTGAAATATATGTCGTCTATATTAAATTGTTTTTATAATGCATACAAACACATTAATGACATTTGCAACCGATTTCCATTGTTTATTAAACACGCATTTTTTGTTGCCCAAGTATCATTAACGCTACATGCCTACAGATGAGTCAACAAACTTAAGAAAAATGTACTAAGATGTTAGGAAAAGTAAAAAGTTTCAAGTAATATTTTACATATTATGTGCCATTAATGACTGATTTTTCAGTATTTACAACTATATTTCTACTACGTTTCTAACGCAGTAAAGGCTTTTTATGCATAGTTTGACCATTTTTAGGTAAATTACGTGGTTCGTAAGTGCCATTGATAATGTGTAAATTGCTTCCTTTTGGTTACTTCACAATATTACAAATCAAATACATTTTTGAAAGTTTTCATGATAATAACCATGAATCTGGAGGCTTGTTGCTTTAATATTAATATCAATTAATATACATTAATATTTCTATGAATGTGAAAGATTGTGAATTTAACACATTGATCAACGATTGGTGGCAGGCATTAAAGGAAATGTTACCCAGATGGTATTTTTTCCAGCTCCCTTTCATTTTGATTTTATTCGTTTTTTTATTCAGTATGACAAAGGACCACAAGCATATAGCTCTGTACAAAATCATAAATTTATACATATACAAATTTCATATTTACAGTACGGGATAAGCGGTCCGTTTTGGTATGCTTCGGGAGCGACGATTCAAATCCTTTTGTTTGCCATGGTATCCGTCCAGTTAAAAGTCCGTGCACCTGGAGCCAAGACATTCCTTCAAGTGATTCGGGCAAGATATGGCGCCACTACACATAAAGTGTTTGTCTTCTATGCCCTCATGACGAATATCATTGTCACTGCAAACGCCATGTTAGGTAATGAGGCTTTACACCTCTAAATATGTTTAAAATATCATTGTTTATTTCATATTAAAACATTTTTAATTGTAATTTATCAATGTTTAATTGTGTAGCAAAGCATATAACACGGACCGTTTCGTTGCACAACAACGTTATTCCCGCCATTAGCGGTCAGGTTTTTCTGTCGTCTGCAATTGTGAGATGAGAAGACGAAGCTCAATCATCGTAAAATATCTAATAACAATACTGGTGCTAAAATTATGTCAGTATTTTCTATTTATTAAAATTACACAGTCATGTTTCTTTGTATATAATTATTAAGTAATGTTCCTACAAATATTCCAAGGCCAAAAGAATATTTGGTATCATGTTTCGTGTAGAAATGCCTCCCAAATTTTAATTCACTTTCCCAAAGGGTTATACAGTATATATTTTGTGAAAAAACTTTGCTTTTAAAAGAATTTAAAAGCCAAACTAAAAAATTGTTGTGGATTTAACAAAAAAAACCCCGAAGAAAATTTAAAAAAATAATGACTTGCTTTGATCAAAAATCGTAATAAAAGCTGTAATTTAGCATAAAAAGGCGTTTTTTTTTAGTGCAAGCAAACTCAAGAGTTCTACGTTCGATTTAGGTTGATAAAGTGAATGGTTGCCACGAGCATAAAACATTCTTGTAAACACTAGAGCAGATATATAAAACTCTTGAGATCTTTGTAAGCCATTCAATATGTTAGACATTCGATATGCTAGACATTCAATATGCTAGACATTCAATATGTTTGGTGTTGGTTAAAGGTCTCCTTTTCTAAAAATATTATCAACAGGTCTCATTTTCGTATAATAACATTAACAGGTTTTCTTTCTGTGTGCTTGTTGTGTCACCACCACCAAAGAAAGATTTTAATAGCTAAGGGAATAACAAACAAAATGTTAATGGTAAAGGTTATAATTAATGACAAGATTAAATTGTTCAGGGACTTAAATTATTAAAGAATTAATGGATTTGTAAATAACACCATTTAACAAGTCAAAATTTAACATATAATGATCTCAGATTAATTGTTTGTGAGATAACTATTTAAATTGTACGATAAAACAACAATGGAAACGTCTTTTTGATGAACTCGAGTTAAAAGCCACATTAAAAAAAGTCTTTGGAACATTATCTTCGAAGAAGTCTAGTTAAAAGCCCCACAAAATGTTCTTTGTAACACTATGCTAACTTGAATTTGTTATTCATCAGTAAAATTAATTAACCGATTAATATCTTAACATTTCGCAGAAATAGAAAAATAAGCCAGTATCTATAATACTAAAATACGACTATCGTGATCTTTAAGCAGACGACAATTAATTATATCAAGGTGTTGAATTTTGTTCTTTAAGAATTGATTGATTCATTCCAAATATAAAACGCGGAAAACGTGACAGAACCTCTGTTCTTATTTCTTTTAGAAATTAGCTGGAAATGTATACTTTGTCATTATAATTTTACCTCCAAACGATCTTAAAGTCTCATGACGACTTCAGTAATGAAGTAAGGTCTCCATGTGATCAGTTTTATCCAATTGCAATACTTGGTAAAATATATACTCTACTTATAATTCACTCAGTCAGTCAAATTGGTATATTCACATGTACATTGTACATTATTGGTATACCTATGCCATTACATTTATTTTAATTCGATTGTATTGAAAGCTATAAGCTTATTGAAACACTCTAAATCCGTTCCTGAAACCAATCATTACTTAGCAATGAGTGTAACGTTTCTTGCTCAAGGAACCTGACTGGGTTTAGAAATACCCGACAAGCAATACCTTTGTCATTATATCTAAATGGTATATTTAGGTACGCTATTTCAAATTTAACAAGTAATGATTCCCTGGCAATTAAAGACAAAACAGTATGTACTTAATGAAGCTAAGACAAACATGTTACAAGCTTCAAGAACGACAACAAACTAATTATTTCTTAATTCAAAGTAATTACATATTGTTATGGAAGTGTACTGTGGTGAAAATGGTCTGGTGATGAGACACTGTCTATGCCTTGTCCGATCAATTACTTAAATTGTACCTTATGTGACTTTGTATGGACATTGTTCATGGTCAATAGATCTAGCACATGTTGATTTAAAGTAGTAAGTCAACGATCTAGGTCACTGTGACATAGACCACTGAAAACTTGTCAGACCAATAACTAGAAAACGTCATTTTCTATAGTTCTAACTGCAGGGGTTGTTAACTAATTAATGACCCCCTAATGTCTTTTAGCTCAGTAGGCCAAAGGTCGAGGTCACCGTGACCTTGACAAACACTCAAAGCTTGACTTTTAATAAGAGATTGTTTTTTGTTGTTTTTCTTAATGATGAAGTTAGTCAAAAATAAGAAATAACTCCTACTTTTTTAAAAGTAAGCAAGTTAAAGGTCATTTTCATTGCGGGACCCACCATTAAATTAACTAGGGGCCATGACAAACAGACTAAAGGTTTTACTGTGTATGTTGCCACGACTAGTTAATGACCCACATTGATTTACAGATCATTAGATTAAATGTTAGAGTCACAGTTTACATTGGCAATGGCGAGGTTATGACTCATATTAAATTGTATTTGAGATCATTAGACTGATTGGGTCCAGCTACGCGCGCATGAATTACTCTCTTAATCAAAAACAAGAGATTCCCTTTTCAATCATAGTTATTTATATTTGCTATCGTATTATTACGTATTAATATTGCAAGTGCGCATGCTTTAAAGTAATCACCCCGTCCGTGCTTTACCTTTGTGCCCCTATTCTGTTTTTGTATTTGGTATCCTGCTGGGCTCCTTACTGGAGGTGCTGTGTTGCTGGTCGTGTGTGTGTGTGGGGGGGGATGGCGTTCATTGAACACCGTCCTTCCTTGTTGAATTTGTTTTCATGTTTTATAAAATATACCCACAAGTGTAAAAGTATGTCATGGTGTCTGCAAGTGATGAGTGGCAAAAGTGTCATATAAGTGTCTTACAAACCCATTCATTAGTCTGACCGTCTCATATGATTTGAACTGATATGCAATCTTTTATATGAAGGAGGTTCGGCAGTGCTGTCAGGATTAACTAAAGACATGGGGGTGGAGTACGCCACAATGTTGATGACAGCTGTAATTGGGACGTATACTATGATTGGAGGGCTGGGTGCCACGTTTTATGTGTCATTCTTCAACACGGCTATGATATGTGTAATGATGCTGGTATTTGTTATTCGTGTCTATGACGACCCGGATAGTGATGATAACCCACTAGGTTAGTAGTAACATGATATATTTTATATTCAAATATGTGTCAAACACATTTCGTGAAGAAACAGTGTTAAACAAAATAGTACCGTTAATACAATTTTTTTAATTTTTACGTTTTTTCCCATTTGAATGGCATGGAATTATGATCACAATGGCATGACCTTTTAATTAAGAATAGCTAAATTTCCGCCCTCATGTTAAACTTCTATTATATTATTATACTAGTGTTATTGGTACATGTGGCGACCGAAAAATGCCCCGTACATTTTATTAAAGATGTCATATTTTCGATCCTAGAAAGTTGGTCAGCACGTCATTATTTTGATGTGTGCTTTAAGGCACTTCTATTTGATACTTTTCTAGTTGAGTGATTCCAGAATTCCAATTTGATAACTGTATAAACACCCTTAGGATATACAGCGTTCTTTTTAGATTTGTCTTTTGACGCCTCATCTGTCGAGATCGAGATACATAATCTTTAAGTAAAATATTTTATCTTAGAAATGCATTGAAATCCATGAAATTCTTACTGAATATGTTTAATTTGAATGAAATAATGAATAAACTATGTATGGGAAGCTGCATTCCCTATATCGGGTCAAGTAAAATTGGTCTTTTCTTAAAAAAACTGCCAGTTTTTTTTTAATGACACTATATATTCATATGGTGACTACATATAGTGTGTAGAAGTCAAAACATATCATATCTACCTTAAATGAATTCCAAACATGTTTATTTTATACATACAAAGAGAATGTGTAGCAATTATTAATATTTTTAAAAATAAAATTTGAGCATAGTATATCTTTAACCATTTTCATGTTCAAATGTTGAAATCTGCTTCAGCCAATGACTTGGGACGTATATCGTAGCTTGCACATTTAAGTATCAGCCATGAACAGGCTCAATGAAACCGAGCCTGTAACAATATCAATTTTGCCGTTTTGGTCGTTCTTCTCTTTTCTTTGTACATTTGTATTACAATTTCTTATTTGTCTCGAGATTTATAGTGAAACATCATTTAAATGTTTCTTTCTTCTACGCTTCAGGTTCAGAGGAAAAGGTATTTAATTACATTGCCTGTAGTGAGGGACCAGAAGGAAACAAAGACAACAGTTTTCTGACCCTAATCTCGAAACCAGGGTTCATGTTTGGAATGATCACAGTTGCAAGTATGTATTTGTGTCGAGCTATATCTGATTTAAGCCAAATAAAACACTCAGTGGCTAACCTTTTTTACAGATAAATCAGTTTAAAGAAGAGAAAAGCGGAAATCACAAAGAACGCCCAATATAACCAGCTTGTAAATGTTGCAGATTCGGTTTATTTGAGCCTGTTCATTGACAATACTAAAAAGTAGAAGTTACCGTCCATGCCCCCCTAGTAACGGCTTATGGTAGATAATTGAACATTGTTAGCGTTGAATAAGTTAAACAAACAATAATGTTTCCTTTTCTCAGTAAATAAATACTTTATTTTAAAAGTCGTGACACAAAATACCTAAGGTCAATGCCTTCGTAGCCCTTGGTCAGCAATCAGATCACACCGTACAATCAAATGGGCAGACAGCTGTTCCAGCGTCCACAGCTGTACCAGTATATACATGTCGGCGCGGGGAATACAATTGACGTACGGTAAGTATTCATCTATTTTTAACATATCCCAATGTTTTCGAGTAAATCAATGTTATGGATTCATAGTCAACATCCAAAGGAGCATGCTAACAAATTCCTGGCCCTGTGCAAGCTTTACTTCACATGAATTTTGATTGAAAATAACCACACTATCCGATGAGATGCGGTATTTTTAGTTTGAAGTCACAAAAACTTATATTTTCTCATGATAATTAATCATTTTTTCATACGATTCGTAAACGTCAACATTTTGTCATTAAATATTCCAAACCATACCTCCAAAAAAGTTTTTCTGTTAAAGTTATAAGGTATTTAAGTTTGTGTGTCATCAAAATTTTAGTAACGTCATCAGCTGGTCGCCTCTTTTTAATGATAACATCGACAGCAATTCATCGGCAAGAACGAATAACGCTGAAAGCTGTTCAAAGAAACAATTACATGTATTAACAACAGCGCTTTTGTCCTACAGTAACTAGGAAAGAGTAAAACTTTTTTGTTAATTTAGAATGTTACTTTATTCACGATACTTTCTAATTATATTATTTTTATTATTACTTTCTATTATTTGTTTTATCTTAGGTTAGAGACCTTGATCTCCATTTACCGCACTGTATTTCAATATAAAAAGGTAGCAAAACCTATTAAAGGGACCCAGTAAGGTTTTTTTGACATGACGGGACTGGAAATAATTTTTTGAGATTATTTCTCCATTTGATGTAGATATATACTAATAACTTATATGCAAAATTTCCGATCATTAGCTTGCTCCGTTTTTCCAGAATATTATAATAGTGAAAAAATGACCCAAAATTGAAAAAAGTTTAAACGCTTTTCACTCAAATCGGACTGAGAATAGCACAAACATATTATTTTCAATGTATTTCTCCTATATTTCTTGGTTTTATTTTATTAATATTTATGTTTTAGTGCTCATGTTTTTTTTATGTGAAAAAATAAAATTTCATGTTTTTAGGCTTATAAACCTCAGTGGAGTTCCTGTAATAGGTTTATGAAATGTTTAAGTCAAAAGGCAAAGGCAAATTTAACGCTTAATATGAATATTCAGTCTTGTAAATGAAGGCATCCATCAAGTGTTATTATAAATAAAGGCATATAATGGACAAGTCCTATGCAGTGAATGGCTAGTAACCCGAGATATGAATGTGCATGGAAAAACATGTTGTTATTTATCCTTGAAATCTGTTTTAATGTATAGTGCAATAGAAATAATAACCATTCTTAAAAATTATTTAAATTTTTATTTTTTAAATAAATCATTTTATATGGCAGACATCTCGGGTTACACATCCATTTACTGCATGGGACATGTCTACTATATGCCATTATTTATAATAACACTTGATGGATTTAGTTATAATACAGAGTATTCGTATTAAGCGTTAAATTTGCCTTTACTTTCTTTGAATTTAACATTTCAGAAACATATTAATAGATCTTGCTACCTTTTTATATTATAATAATAATAATAAAAATAATATCTTTATTTAAAGAAGGTTATACATTAATAACATACAATAACAATCATATATATCTTATTTCCAATGTGGCCTTCTGAAATAGAAAACAACAACAACAACAGGACATGCATAGGAAGAAAAATGAATGTATAATATGTAATTTTTAGAATATTACAACTCATATACTTTCTACAGACAATTTGTTTTAACATATACGTATATTGCATCATTCGTTCGTTCGTTCATTCGTTCGTTCATTTATTAATTAATTAATTCATTCATTCATTCACTTACTCATTCATTCATATGAACAATATCAATATTGAAATACAGTGTGGTAAATGGAGATATAGGCCTCTAACCTAAGATACAACAAATGATAGAAAGTAATAATAAAAATAATATAATTAGAAAGTATCATGAATAAAGTAATATTTTAAATGAACAAAAATGTTTTACTTTTTCCTAGTTACTGTAGCACAAAAGCGCTGAAAATTGTTTCTTTGAACAGCTTTCAGCGTTATTCATCCTTGCCGATGAATTGCTGTCGATGTTATCATTAAAAAGAGGCGAACAGCTGATGACGTTACTAAAATTTTGATGACACTCAAACTTAAATACTTTATAACTTTAACAGAAAAGCTTTTTTGAAGGTATGGTTTGGAATATTTAATGACAAAATGTTGACGTTTACGAATCGTATGAAAAAATGATTAATTATCATGAGAAAATATAAGTTTTTGTGACTTCAAACTAAAAATACCGCATCTCATCGGAAAGAGTGGTTATTTTCAATCAAAATTCATGTGAAGTAAAGCTTGTACAGGGCCAGAAATTTGTTAGCATGCTCCTTTGGATGTTGACTATGAATCCACAACATTGATTTTCTCGAACACAGTTTGGACATGTTAAAAATAGATGATTACTTATCGTACGTCAATTGTATTCCCCGCGCCGACATGTATATACTGGTACAGCTGTGGACGCTGGAACAGCTGTCTGCCCATTTGATTGTACGGTGTGAGATATCATTTCATGAAATACATCTCCTTCAGAATCGATATCAATGTGTTTGTAGCTCTCAGTCAGTTTTATCAGATACGTGAAATACGATATCAGTGTCACTGTCCAGTAAGTACATTATGTGTAAACGGAAGTGCCAACATATGGGGTTCATGTGCCTTTTCTTTGATCTTAATGTGGCACTTTTCCACATCTATGTGGACGGACGTACTGACGGACGGACAGACGGACGATCAATCTGTTTTTCTCTATTTTATCAGCCTGAACCGTCATAATATTTTCCGTCTCCATTAATACCGTCTGATTTTCTATTATATCAATTCAACTCGTTAATATTTAGTACATCCTTGAATTAGATGAAGAAAAATGACCAAACGGTGTCCATGCACTAATGCCATCAGACACATTCATTTCATTGAATAGGTATCATAATGAGTGTTTGTCAGAAAGTCAATCGTAACATGATTTTTGAAAGCATAAGTTAAATAAAGAGACAGTGGAAAATGCAAAATCTTTGAGGCCCCATCCCAGCACCGGCTTACTTGTATAAAATCAATGGTCCCGAATGACCACATTGAAATGAGGTTGGGCAACCTTTTACATTGAGGTAGGGCTATTGAGGTCGGGGCAATCTGTTACACCTGTCACAAAGCACCACCACCACTACAACAACAACATTCGTTTATATTATTAATTATAAAGATTTTTGACAGGTTACATGCGGCTCGTGTTTAATTTCCAAACAACTGTTTATATATGATGAAATAATCTGTTTAAATCTTCATAACGAATTTATAATGCAGCAAAATTCGTTTTTTTAAAAAGTGAGATTTCTTCATAACTTGACATCAGCCGTGTATACAAATCGATATAAACGCCATGATTATCCAATGAAAAGCGACGTTACAAACGAGCAGTATTATTATGTACTAATGAAAGAGATTTAATCACATATGTTTTATCCAAATAATGGCATTTTCCTTCATTTAAAATGCTAATATTTCCCTAGCTTTTCATCAGGTTGTTGATCTGGGTATGGCGTGTAAACAGGTTGTTATAAAGACAACGAAAAGATTGAACGAGTTTCGGAAATGTTTCAAGATTATTATTACTAATTGCAAATTGGACGAGATCATAAAAAAGATCATTGTCCTTAGATAAGATAAATAGCTTTCAAGAATTTTTTTTACAATCATTATGCCAAATATGAGTGTTATGTTTTTTGCTAATTAATATCTTGTATTAACTGATGTTTTACAAATGATAACATCTAACAAATTATCACTATGTATGCATCAATTATCTTTTTGTTTTCGTTCATCGACACAGTTCAAAAACTAGAGGGAAATATTATTAAATATATCAGATTGTAAATGTCCGCTTATACTCACAGAATAGAGAAAACATAACCCTTAAAGAACGCATAAAACGACAACATTGAAAATGTTGCAGACACGGTTTGATTGAGCCGGTTCATGGACGGTACTGGAAAGTACAAGCACCGGCTTAAGCATAATTCAACATTTAAACATGAAAATGGTGAAGTTTTGAATTTAGAAACTTTCGCAAATGTGTTCATACGACAGGTATCATGCCCTCCTTATTTCCCTTATTCATGAACTAAATGATCAAGCTGATTCATTTTAGAACATTTAAAAAATGTTTTTATAGCTTTTTTTATTAAAAGTTTGCAATAGCATACGAGTATCGAACTCAAATGTCACGAGTAGATTAAATTTTTGCAATATGTGAACTTCGCTGACCTTGGTTCTTATTTTAAGACACAAATTATATCATGGAAGACAATTTTTACATATACAACACCTGATAACTCTTTTAATTGTCATGTCACGTGCCCTGACAATGTTTATTATTAGAAATTACCGTTTCGATTGAACGAAAGACATGACTTTTATGGACTACTTTTGATATATTACTTATATAATAGTAATCGCATAATATGCTCAAACTTGATATTAGAAAGTATTGATAATTGCTACACAATCTCTTTGTTAATACAAAATAAACAAGTTTTGACTTCACACAAAGTGCATATGTCATGTTTTAAACTCTACACATTATTGGTGGACACAAATATGAATATATAATGTCATTAAAAAAACTGGCTGTTTCGTTTTAAGAAAGAATCAACTTTACTTGACCCGTAAATGGAAGTGCAGCTTCCTATACATAGTTTGCACATTCATTTATTCAAATTAGGCAGATTTAGTTAGCTAATAATTCATTCATTTTAATCAATTTCTGGGGTAAAAATATTTAACGCAAAGATAGGCATAGTGTATCTTTAACACCCAACTACCAATACACCGGTACTACAGACTTTTGGACATAAACTTATATGGAACGCCTGGACTGTCTTATGTGTAGAATGACTGATATACATGGTTAAATGTCATTCTGTTGAGTCCGAGATACAATATGCTTGGTCAAAATCCCAATATACTGGGTGGAAATCCAAATGCGCTCAGTTATTGAAGTGTAATGTTGTGTGGTGATTACATTTTAATCAGTCAAGTCAATGTATTGTCGGGTGCCTTAGTCGGTCTGTTCAGTTCTTAAAACAAACAGGCATGTGGTAACACACAGATGATGTTCGGTGCAGAGGTCATTATGTTCAGTAGTGAACACAAAATGTTGTGTGATACCGTTATTATGTTCTGTTCAGATGATATACTGTTCGGTGCAGAATTCATTATGTTCAGTTCAGATGATGTTCTGTTCGGTGCAGAGGTCATTATGTTCAGTAGTGAGCACAAACTGTTGTGCGATACCGTCATTATGTTCAGTTCAGATGATATACTGTTCGGTGCAGAAGTCATTATGTTCAGTTCAGATGATGTTCTGTTCGGTGCAGATGTCATTATGTTCAGTAGTGAACACAAACTGTTGTGTGATACCGTCATTATGTTCAGTTCAGATGATATACTGTTCGGTGCAGAAATCATTATGTTCAGTTCAGATGATGTTCTGTTCGGTGCAGAGGTCATTATGTTCAGTAGTGAACACAAAATGTTGTGTGATACCGTTATTATGTTCAGTTCAGATGATATACTGTCGGCGCAGAAGTCCATGTGTGACTCAAATAGGGTTCCCGTACTTTTATATGTTGTTTTATATTTTAAATTTCGTTTGCTGTGTCCATTTGTGACTATTATAGGTTACCAAACAGATAAATTTTAAGTTATATTTACGGTGGTCATGTGTTACTTTCACAGGCTACCCTTACCCATATTTTAAGTTTTATATACTGTACCAATTATGACTGTCACAGTATAGTATAGTCATGAATTAACTAAATAAAATATCCATTGGGTATTTAAAAGTCCAATTTATGAAAATAACGTTCTTAAGCCCCCGATGATATTTACAGGGAAAAAAATTGTTTTGGCAATATAGTGGTCATTAGCCTCGACGTGACCTATGGAAATTAGTCGCTCCCATCTTGTTGCCCGAAAATATCCGAATGAACCCAACATAATTGTGGTATCACACAACAGTTTGTGTTCACTATTGAACATAATGACCTCTGCACAGAACAGTATACCATCTGAACTAAACATAAGGATAGTACCAAAAAACCACTGAACATAACAACATTTGCACCGAACAACACATTGACTTGACTGAAGAAGATATAATCAGCACATACCATTTAACAGTTCTATTTCACGACTGAACAAAAGGAATAAAGCACCCAACAGCATGTCATTGCAACTGAAAATAATAAAAGTATCACCCAATAATACACTGCCTCAGCCAAACAAAATGATAGTACCACTCAACTGTTTATTTTCATGGTTGAACATGATGAGAAGAGCACCAAACAGCATATTATTATAACCGCACATAATAACTGTAACACCCTACAACATATCTTTTTAACTCAACATAATTGTGTTACCACATTCCTGTTTGTTTTAAGAACTGAACATAACGACTAATGCACCCGACAATACATTGACTTGACTGAATAAAATATAGTCAGCACACAACATAGCACTTCAATAACTGAGCACATTAGGATTTCCACCCAGCATTTTGTATCTCGGACTCAACAGAAAGACATTTAACCAGGTATATCATTCATTCTTAATATAAGACAGTCCAGGCGTTCCATAATAAACCCCTCCTTTCATCAGATAAACTGATGACGAATAACGTTATTTTTAAAGAGAATATTCCGGACATAACAAATCCATTTTCTTGACGTCACGGAAATAAATAATTGTTGTGTAACGGCATTAATATACATTCTCTACATAGTCGGAAATACTTTTGTTTTTACCGTAGGCAGGATACAACAATGATAGAGAGACTTATCACGTGAATTCCGGTCTGAAACCATTAATGAGCAATTACTTTGAATCAGAAAAGATCATTACAGCAAAGCCATATATATTGATTCTATAAAGAGCACTGTTGATGGTTATCCGAAAACAAAATAATCCGAAATTTGAGCAATTTGTTTGTCACTTATGGTCATTTACACCAGTCATACCGCATAAAAAACATATTGAGTAATACTAACATTAATGAAAACCAAATCTTTAACATCATTGTATGGATTCCAGTGTCTTAATGAGTTTTTATATACAAATACAACTGTAGTCGGGATCGGATCCCACAAATATTTTTGTTAATTCATTGCAGTTATTTTTAAGTTTCTATAGTATAAAACCACTTTTAATAAACAGAAATACCAAACAGATAGATTAATAATAAATAAATAAATAATCATTAAAAAATACATTTGCAGTTTCTAAAAAGAATATTTTATTCTTTCCTTCAATGTTCTCGTCCGTTCCTATTTGGTGACTCTGTATGTAGTCCCTGAGCGATATTGGGACTGCGTTCCTTGAACGTTGTCTGTTGTCCCCCCTGGTTGACATTTGCTCTCATTTTCTTAGTTTTTATGCTTTTTTTCTATTTTAAATATCTTGAAACGTCGTTCCAAATTTAAAATATCTCGGTAGCACATTTTTATCAGTTTTCAGATATATTTGTTACGATTGTGTTGATCAACTTAGAATACCTGGTATCAACAAAGTTCGAACTACGAGTTACATTACAAGCTTCCAATACTTAATTATGTTGAAGATTTAATATTTTTCTTCAGCCGGTGCTAAGGGGCGTGAGGAATTTTGCGCTTACCATTATCTCCTAATCAAAGCGAGTCCGCAATTTTCAGTTTTTATTGCTATCGAGAGATTGAACAATACTGAATATGTCCTCTTTTTAGTCTAATCTATATGTTAAAGGCACATTATGCCTCCGAAATACATATTAATTTAATTCTTAAGAAATGTCGACATGTGTTTAAGTAAGCTAGATGGAGAAAGTAGCGCCTTAAAGGTAGAAAAATGTAAAGAAAGTAGTATTTTGGCTTTTATACAAAATTAACTTACTATAATTTTACCAATTAATAACAGAGGAAAAGAAACAAAGATTCTTTATCTATATGGGAAATGAGTATCTTTTGGAAATAGTAGAAAGTTTTTAAGAAATGAAAATGATAATATTTCATTATTTCTGGAACATAATGAGCTCAACTATTTTCAATGTTTCAAAATTGTGATATTTATTTAAGATCAAGCATTTAATTAAATAATAAAGGATATAATATAAAACTTTATCATTGTCAAATGATTCAAATTTATTATTTAGAACTATGATATAATATGAAGCTATGACAATATTTCCTGATTTCAGGTATTGATATTTCCAAATGAATGACTGCATCTTGGGTTTAAGCTATCGATTTTATGGAAAAATGGAAAATAAATGCATTAAAATGAATTAAATGCAGCGAGGCGAGATACAGGTCAAAGAACATTGCCAAGCAATTAATTTAAAACCAGACACATTTGTCTGATATTACACTATGGATAAATCATTCTATGACAACGAAGTATTGCTAATATGATTTTGATATTTGCAATGTTTTTATTGTTTATTACAGGTGGATTTGGAACTTCATATGTTGACCAGTCGTATTGGCAAAGCAGTGTAGCCGCCAAACCCAGACAGGGTGTGTTTGGTTTTCTAGCTGGTGGACTCGTCTGGTTCTCTATACCCTTTGCTCTAGCCACAACAATGGGTCTGGCGTACATCTCACTGAGCGCTCATCAAAATAAACCTTTGCTCGTCGAGGAGGATGTCGACATAGGTAAGTATGAAACCTTCTCCAGGTTCGAATTAGATCATATAGAGATCCCGGGATTTGACCTCTACCATCTTGATTTCAGAAAAACCCAGATCAAATTAAACATACAGAGTCCTCGGGTATTGGTCATAGGCGTCAAAGGGATTTTCCTATCAATTATGTTATGAATATCTTATTTATTTGTTGAAAAATGATTATAATTAAATACATGAACATAAACTTAAGCTAAATTGAGTATTTACAAAAACTAATTTTTCTGTTTTAGGCACAGCTCCTTTAAAAACATCGCGATTTCCACTTTTGAAGTTTGTTAATATAAAGCCTTAAACATACATGTATTTCTATCTTTATAGCTTAAATCAATATACCGGTCATTACATTCGGCATAATATAAAGAATTTATCGTTTTCGCCTTTATTTACGACACGTATCAACACAAACAAAGTTTCTAATTTTCTCTATACATGTACATTGTATATGTAATACGTTATCGGAGTCCAGTATTTTACCGCTCCGACCTCCCACCTTCATCTCCTTCTTGAAGAGTATTCTTTTGGGATCCGTTGTCATTCATTACAAGGATAGAGTTATCGTTCCTCAGTTAAACAAATGGATTCAGCAAGAAATATGATATTTTTAATTTAATATGACATAAAGCGTAATGAATAAATAATACATTTTGATTAATAGAAAACATCAGTCATTTTCAACGTATACATGTAATGTATGCAAATGTGATATGAATAAATAAGAAGGCAATCAACACACACGGATTGTAATATTCAGATATGAACATATTATCAAGATATATGTACTTTTGGTGGATATTCCCCTCCGTATACATCACTCATTTAAGCTGCATGCCTCTTTTATATGACCTAACCACCTACAAAGTTTAAAGTTGTTCTGCCAGGAACCGTACAGCAGTTAAGTTTTTTACGTCACAGACGGTGTATTCAAGTTTGTGATCAGATTAATTTTTTTAAGTTTATTGGCATGCGCCTTTTTTTAAAGGTAGCAGCATATCATCGGGCAAAGTATTTAAATAATGGAAAATAGAAAGTGTTAGATAATAAAGTTGAACAGTGTAAACATTCATGTTAAACAAAGGCAATTTTTTGTATGAAAAGTTAATTTTGTTGTTACAGTAACATTACAGCATAAAATATAGCACCTTCAGTGGGCCTTTAAATTACATAAATGCAGAGATGTACAAGACACTAAATAAAAATGTTGAAGTGACATGTCGCTTTCTTTTATTTAATTTGTGTTATAATAGCCTAAGTTAAGCGTCGCATTCAGTGCTGTCAGTGCTTTGATCTAAACTGCAATTTATGATAATATCATTTTCTTTTATCATCAAATTGAATTCAATGACAAGTTTCACATGGAATTTAAAACGTTTATTATGAAAATTATGCAAAATAGCCCGTTTATTTGCTTTAAAAATTGGGAGATAGGCTTGCGATACCGTTGCAGCTCTTGAAAATATCGGAATTCAGTCTCGGTTTTAGGAAAATTCTGCCAGAAGATAATAACATCATCTGATATACCTAAGAATTTCAGGTACCCTCCACTACAGTTATTATCGTTCCGATAATAGAAGAATTAAAGAAATACAGAACAACGCGTTAGACTGACACTGAATGGAATAGACGACAAGACACGAAACGGAACGATAACAGAGGAGTTCACGGAATGCAGAACAACGCGATAGACTGACACTGAATGGAATAGACGACAAGACACGAAACACGATAACAGAGGAACTAACGACATACAGAACAACGCGATAGACTGACACTCTATTGAATAGACGGCAAGACACGAAACACGATAATAGAAGAATTAAAGAAATACAGAACAACGCGTTAGACTGACACTGAATGGAATAGACGACAAGACACGAAACGGAACGATAACAGAGGAGTTCACGGAATGCAGAACAACGCGATAGACTGACACTGAATGGAATAGACGACAAGACACGAAACACGATAATAGAGGAATTAACGAAATACAGAACAACGCGTTAGACTGACACTGAATGTAATAGACGGCAAGACACGAACCAGGATAATAGAAGAATTAAAGAAATACAGAACAACGCGTTAGACTGACACTGAATGGAATAGACGACAAGACACGAAACGGAACGATAACAGAGGAACTAACGAAATACAGAACAACGCGATAGACTGACACTGAATGAAATAGACGGCAAGACACGAAACAGGATAATAGAAGAATTAAAGAAATACAGAACAACGCGTTAGACTGACACTGAATGGAATAGACGACAAGACACGAAACGGAACGATAACAGAGGAGTTTCACGGAATGCAGAACAAACGCGATAGACTGACACTGAATGGAATAGACGGCAAGACACGAAACGGAACGATAACAGAAGGAAGTCACGGAATGCAGAACAACGCGATAGACTGACACTGAATGGAATAGACGACAAGACACGAAGCACTATAATAGAAGAATTAACGAAATACAAAACAACTCGTTAGACTGACACTGAATGGAATAGACGGCAAGACACGAAACGGAACGATAACAGAGGAACTAACGGAATGCAGAACAACGCGATAGAATGATACTGAATGGAATAGACAACAAGACACGAAACGGAACGATAACAGAAGAACTAATGGAATACAGAACAACGCGATAGAATGATACTGCATGGAATAGACGGCAAGACACGAAACACGATAATAGAAGAATTAACGGAAAACAGAATAACGCATTAGACTGACATTGAATGGAACAGACGACAAGACAAGAAACGGAAACGGAACAGAAAGGAGGGACGATAACAGAGGAACACAGAACAACGGAATACAGAACAACGCAGAATACTGAACAACGAAATTCATACAAAAACAAAGATGTAAGAGAAAAGAAATAACTGAATAGCACAGTCTACACAAAAAAAGCACGACACACTATAAACAAGACATATAACGGAAAGATCTACCTAGTAACGGAACAAACAGCAAATCAGACATGGAGGGAAGGACGCTTACAATATGACAGAAGATATATAATACATAAACATGTCTCGACAAAAGGGACTAGGCACAGACAAGACATACTTCAGACAACAAGGACTGATAATAGGAGAACTAAATTATATGCAACAACGGAATATTTAAGGACAGCAATAAAAAACAACATGTTCTGAACAGCAACAAAGCAGCAAATGACAAATACAGACAGAAAATATAAACGAAAAATCATGTTATAAATTCAGAGAAAAATGCAATAAGCTGTGATCGAATTAAACGAGAGCATTCTTTCGAGATCCGCTGTTATTAAACAGCAAGCAAACATGAATGTTTAATTTGATTTAAAATAAAATCTTTATTACTGTTATTGGCATTCATTCATTTGAAGAAGGAACAATCTAATAATAAGAATGCAATCAACATACATTGATTAATAACATTCAGTTATAAACATGTCTTAAGATTATTTTGCCATACAGGCTCGGTTCATGGACCAAACTAAACATTACGAGCTACTGTCCATGCCCGCTAGCACCGGCTTAAGTCATGTAATGAGTATAAAATTGTAATTAAAAATATTATAGTGTATAGTAATGTAGCTGCCGCCTGTAGTTAACAAAATGTGTTTGAATTTTGGAAAAGAGTAATTCCCGAATGTGTATGAAAGAACTTTTGATGTTAATGTTTGAGTATTTCCTTAAGAGCGAATCGCGAATTGATCAAATGATTTAAATGTGGTTAAAACCCTTCTTAACCTAGCAGCATAAAAATTTGTTCTGGAACATTTTATTCCGTTTACGTACAATATTCACGTCTGTTAATAACAGTTATATTCTATGTCTCAATTCTTTCGAGAATCAACCATCTGATTACTTTTCCCGCTTATAAATTTTGTTAAGTATTTCATTCGATATTGTTTTATACCATTTCATTAGATGTAAAATTAAAATAATAGGCCAATACAGTGCACAGGAATGTATTAAGAGAAAGGATAGCCGACACTATAATTGGCATGGCAATATGAAACTTTATACTCCTACTGGATAGGAAAATAATGAGAACGTGAATATAATCCTTCTTTATATTAGTGCAAGTGAAATAATAATTAAGTTTCCTCCTAATTAACTGTAACAATATCTATCCAATGTACTCAGACTGTTTAATTTTGGTATATTTTCATGAAACAATTCTCATTTAAAATTTATCTCAGTAAAAATTAGCCAAATAGTCTGTTTATATATTTATTAATTTAAATCTTTTGGGGTCCAGGAATTTCTAATTATTTCAATATTCAGATATCAATGGACATTCAATATCAGTCTAAATGTCATAAAATTGACTTGTCAGTTTTTCATTCTGAGCAAATTATACATTAATTTTAGGGAAAATTTAAGGTTTGTACTCAATATCGATGAATAATGATCCCTGCAGACCATGCCGTCCGATCATTGTCTTCATTGATATCATGGAATAAATGTTTGATTATCTGTTTGATTTTACGGCGTACAAACAATGTTTATGTCATATGGCGCCAAAACAGGAAAAATTATTTTGCCTAACCTTGGTGTTAGAAATTTCAAAGCAACACCAGGGGTCAAAACCACCACCCCTGCTGGAGCTAAGAGATGCATAGATTGCACTAATTCGAACCCATTTGGTCACGCAGGGATAAACAGTGGCTGCAATCCTGATGCCTCTAACATTGAAGGCAATTCCTCAGCAACAAGGGAAATGGATATGGATTAATTCAGTAGTCGTCAGCCGCATGTTTGTTCAACCATAGGCAGTTATAAAAACATCTCTAAAAACATCACGAATCTTTTAAAAGAAGGAATTCATCGCAGTTTCCTTTCCTGACACGAATCCATCAAAACATGAAACGAAAACCCAATATATTAATGCTATCTCTCTTTTCTGAGGAAAGTCAGTGACTACTGAAAGCGAAATTATAATATAACTCATTCAAAACATGGAACTTCACTTTCAAATTACACTTTATAACGAGCCAGCGTTGTGTTTTTATCGTGTTTGGTCGCTATTATATCGCGCACATATTTTAATCATCTCTATCATCATGTGATTTAAAGCGATGTTTGCACTTCATTGCCTATATAATAGACTTGAAAAGATATACGCCAAATGAAATCATTTAATATAATACAAGTGCTGAGGAAAAAAACCCAACGAATTGATTGAAATTTAAAAATAATGATTTCTGCCGACATTTAGACCATTTTAAAAAGATTATATAGAATATTTAGAGGTACACTGTTCCAAAAGTTCATGCCATGATAAGAAAGTGCTTTAAATATAATTTGTTTTAGGTCTTGTCCATAATACAATACCATTTCTGAGTTAGATCTTAAATTGTACATTTTGTTGTCTGATAAAGTTATCAATTCTGTCATATAACTTCTTTGTCATGTTTTTTTTTAAGTTTTAAAATCAAGTACCGCCGTCTGGTATATACATCTGTCGAGGAATGGTAACATGTTAAGAGTTTCGAATAACTCCATTGACGTAGTGGTTACTGCAAAATGTGTTTTTAATTAACCGTCATTGTCTATGTAGCTTGTGTTTCCATTATCCCATATACACCGTGCATATCCAATAACGCAGGAATGTGATTACATTGTCATATTAAAATTACAATAGGTTATCCGACAAAAATGGCGGTTGGGCGAGACTATTTACGCACCCTTTGTAGAAGGTTTTTGACGCCCATTTTGTTATCATGTGATATTAAATTATTCAAAGACAGGCGGTGTACAGGTAGAATGATTTAAATCTTTTTAATTGTATATATCGCCGTCCAGGAAAGGCGATAATTAACAAAAAAAAAATGAATTTTCTGTTAAGGCATAGATCCTTGATGAAACAAAATGAAATAAAGCACCTTCACAGGCCCTTTAAATTACATAACTGCAGCTGTAAAAGAAACTAATTAAATATGAAGCAACCCATGCCGCATTCTTTTATGTGTTTAATTTGTGCTATAAAAGCTTAATTTTAGTCGACGCATTCAGTGCTTCTATATTGCAGTGTTAACGATCATATCATTTTCTTTTATCATCAAATTGTATTCAATGACAAGTTTCACATGAAACCTATAACGTTTCATTATGCAAAATAGCCTGTTTATTTGTTTAAATGTCTGAAATCGGGATGTCAGTCGCCTCTTACGATCACGTAGAGATAAACAATTGCTGCATTTCTGATGCCTCAAACATTGAAGGCAATCCCTCAGCCACAATATAGATATGGATTAATTCAATAGTCGTCAGCCGGGTGTTAGTTCAACCATGGGCAGTTATAAAATCATCTCTAAAAACATCACAAATCTTTAAAAATAGGAATACAGTACAGCTTCCTTTCCTTCCCGAACACGAATCTATCAAATCATGAAACGAAAACCCAATATATCAATGATATAACTCTTTTCTGAGGAAAGTCAGTAAAAACTTAAGGTGAAATCATAATATAACTCATTCAAAACATGGAACTTCACTTTCAAATTACACTGTATAACGAGCCAGCGGTGTGATTTTATCGTGTTTGGTCGCTATTATACAAACATCGCGCTCATAGAGCTCGTGCAGCTTTTAATCATCTCTATCATTATGTGATTTAAAGCTATGTTTCCACTTCATTGTCCATAAAGTAGGCTTGAATTGATATACGCCAGATGAAATCATTTAATATAATACAAGTGCTGAGGTAAAAACAACGAATTGATTGAAATTTCAAAATAATGATTTCTGCCATTATTTAGACCATTTTAAAATGATTAAGAGTCAATAAAATAAAATTCAATCAGCTTAAAGTCTGAATAACTGCTGTATGATATATTACTGTTTTCTCTTAAGTATTGATTCTGTTGAATGAAATATCAATGTCATTAACAGCCAATGCCTATGCAACATTTTAACACATTCGTTTTAATTAAACAGGTAACACAGTAAAATAATTACTTTACAAAGAACACGGGGGAGGAAGTGTTACACGAAGGATGGAGTTCTTATGATAACTTGTTCAGGAGTTCTTGTGATAACTGTCACGGAGTTCGTCGGAAAACATCTGTATATACTACCACAACACTCGTTAAAAATGGTTATTTTCATCTTTCCAAAATGAGTTTTAGGTGCTAAATTAAACTTTAATGATTAAGCTTGTCTTACATCTTGCATTATGTGTATTGCAGACACATAAGACCAACGTTTTGTCAGTTTGTTTAAGTTTGACAGTTATCACAAGAACTCCTGAACAAGTTATCATAAGAACTCCATCCTTCGTGTAACACTTCCTCCCCCGTGAAGAAAGCAGAACTTAACAGAATCGATAAATAAAAACTAAGCATGCTTAATGCATTAAACTGACTTGACTATCTATTTATCTTGACAAACCATTCATCATTTCAAAAGAAAAAATAAAAAAATTGATTGATTTGAATAGTAACAATTTATACCATGATCAGACGACACAGATATGCATGCTGATCGCATTAGTATATGCAGGTGGCGCCAACAAAGACTGACTTTTATTAAGTTATGTTTAAAGTAGATTTGTTTACCGGTGGAAATATCGTTGCTATAGAGTATTTTAAGAATGAATTGAGCCGTGCCATGACAAAACCAACATAATGGGTTTGCGACCAGCATGGATCCAGACCAGCCTGCGCATCCGCGCAGTCTGATCAGGATCAATGCTGATCGCTTACCAACCCTACTACAAGTAGAGAAACTAATAGCGAACAGCATGGATCCTGATCAGACTGCGCGGATCCATGCTGGTCGCAAACGCACTATGTTGGTTTTGTCATGACACGGCTCAATTATTTTAACGATAAAATGTCATAATCAATGACATAAATTAATGAAAATAATTTTTTAAGTCGAAATAATAATAAACATTTTTGGTCAATAGTTCTACATGTAAGTTGTAAATTATATTTTAGAACAGTTTTATAAGTAGAAATATGACAGAAAACAAGATTTAAACCCATACACTATTCTAATGTAACGCAAGAAACATTATTGATTATTTAAGTTAACGATTCAATTCTGGTACGGTAAAATGCCTTTATTTAAATACTTAAAATGTTCTCATAGCGCTCAAAAATGGTCTTTAAATAGTGCTTTAAAAACCCTTATAAAAAAAACCCTAACAAACAAAAAAAAAAACACACACAAAAAAACAAAAAACACACACACACACGAACAAAAAAACAAAAAACAAAAAAAAAAAACAACATCATCGTACACATTGATAGAAATTTCAAGCACTATTTAAACGCTCATAAATTAACACATGGTATTTCTCGCTAGACGTGTCTTGTAAAGCGTTTATGTGACTATGATTAACAAACAAATTTTTTGTTGTTTGTTTTTAAGTGAAAAAGTTTGCCAAATTGATACGAGGTTTTAAATAATTGCCTTATCATCATTTAAAGGTTTAGTATTACCTGTGGTCGCCCAGAGAATGTATGGTCGTACTGGAGAGATGATGATGATCGTGATGATAGTGATGGCGGTGGTGTCTACTGGATCAGCCGAGGTCGTGGCTGTGACGTCAATCATCGTGTACGATATTCACCAACTTTATCTCAAGGTAATATAATGATAATTTTATAATAATAATAATAATAATAACAATAATAATAATAATAATAATAATAATAATAATAATAATAATAATAATGAATAATAATAGTAATAATAATAATAGTAATAATAATAATAATAATAGTAATAATAATAATAGTAATAATAATAATAATAATAATAGATCTAGTAAATATTATGTACTTATAAATGAAATATTGAGAAATGTTGATGAAATAAAAAGCTTTTTTTTTCATTTTCCGTATTTTCATCGTAAAAATCTATTGTTCACCACACTTATTTTCCGTATTTTCACTGGTGTCTTGCCGGGGTACTTATATCTAAATTGAGCCAAATATCAGAGAAAGTCTTTCAAATTATATTGTCAAAAAAGATCAAAACGTATACAATAAAAAGAAAATTCAAATTTTTTTCTATGAATGCAGATTTATTTCGTCTTGTGGTTTGAAAATTTTCATATTTCACACGTGGCTACCACCACTCATGAAATGTTTATTTTCATACCACTCAATGAAAATAAATCATGTATTTAAAGAAAAACTTGAATATCCTCTCTCTATATATATTTTTGTTTTTTGGATCAAATATATAAACATTGTATGTACAGTATGGATATATAAAGTTACAACTTAACAAATATAGTATCATACAGCTATAGAATAGAACATATCCATAATAAGAAAATTAAACACTCTATATATATTAGTACAACAATAAAAGAAAAAAAAATGTGTCGAAGATTGAAGTCTGTATAGAACAGTTTGGAAGTTTAAATCATAACTCATCCGAAAATCTATTTGATAAACAATATTTGTTGAACCGATTAACATCCATAAAATACAAGTCATACGGTTTTATCTCATTTAAAGAACCGCGATTTTATACCTCAGCCATTTCTCCTTTAATCATTGTTTTCCAGGCGTATAGCAAGGCCTGTGAAAAGGAAATTAAAGTTGGTTTGACAAATGGCATTGTCATATTTCTAAACCTGTAACCAAGTACGAAAGATCAAAACTACATTTTTATGAATACATATAAAATTTAATTTCCGTCACAAACAGACTTTTTTAGGATGTGAAAAGGCACGTTGACGTGGAATCTATCTGTGTAATGAAATAATATAATATAGTTGTCTTTGAATTATAAAAATGCTTATGCAATCAGTTTCTGCCATCGTATTTGTAATGCTTCAAACAAATAAGGAGTAAAATAGTTCCCGCTATATTAAGCGCAATAAATCACGATGGAAGTGAAAATAAAAAACCGCGCGTTTTAATCATTGAAAGGCACTTATTATGCCTTAGAAATGAATAAATTATTACTTCTTTAAAAAGGGAAATCAAGAATTTTAAAACATTTTAGTAATGGTTTCAAAGCATGGTAAATGTTTCTTACTTGAAGGAAGTAGCCATAAATGTAAAATTATTTGTCATCAAGATAGCAAAATGTAAACAAAGTAGTATTTAGACATCACTTAAACTGTATTGATTGCCAGAAAGCAACAGAAGAAGAAGTTGGTTCAGGTTATTGGCCAATGAGTAACTGATGAAAAACAATATAAAAGCAAATAAAATAAAAAGCTTTTGAGAAAAAAAGATGTAAACATTTCTTGGACATAATGGGCCTTTAAATATGTGCAGCTAGTCGTTCTCTGCTTTTTTTGAAACTGTAAATGTTCATGTCCATACGGAATTCCATAAACGACAGCCTACTGCTCACTGCCTACTGCTAACTGGACAGCCTGCTGCTCACTGCCTACTGCTAACTGCTTATTGACAGTCATACTATGTATATGGATCAAATAGAAGTATTCCGAATGTACACACATGTGCACCCGCCATTTTGTTGAAAAAATCTGCTGGGAAAACAATGGTAAGTGAATTAAAAAGGATTAGTTTATAATTAAGCCTTTTAATTTGTAATTTCGAATTCATTGCAATGACTTATGTACGAATGTCCCACCATTGCATACTGCATTGATTATGTTGCACGGGTAATTGATAAATTGTCAAATATAGGACTCATTTTAGGGTAAATCAACTTAATAATAACTTATTCACAAAGAATCTGTGTTCAACAATCAACATGGATGGGCTTGAGCCCACCACTATTCCTCGATTGAGAGGCGGAAATCTGGACCATTATGTCAACACTCGCTTATTTTATTTAGAATTTCATAGTTTATTAAACTTTCAATTGACATTGTTATACATTTCTAGAAGAATATCTGTAATATACTGGTGAAATCACTGGCGAAATCTAGGCTAAACATTCTCTCATAATCAAACTTGTGTGAGTTCATTTACGAGATCATTTAGGTTCAGTTTTCATTGGCTGTTAGTTATAGATTATAAATGTGTAATTCCTTATTAGATGTTATGTAATGCATTTTTGTTAAATTGATTGCACTCTTGATAGTTAATGTTGCAAAGATATGTGTTTTGAAGGTTAATAATACAATTGTAGAATCAATTTTATTCTAGTACAGAGGATGATAAATCTGACAGAAACATTTCAATGGAGGAACAGCCTATACTTTCATTGACTTCACAGACAAGTTACAGAAACCTGCATGAAAATATTGAAATTACAATGGAAGAGGAAAAGACTACATAAATGTATTGGATCTTAAAGGCGAATTTAACTCGGCTCCCTTCTGAAAGCATAAACAAAGACAAACTTGGCTGTATTCAAATTGTTTCAAAAACGTTCAATATTTCAATGACATAAAGAGTGCAAACATGAATTGATAAATTACAGTTTGGACCAGCTTATTTTACTTTATTGAAAAGCCATCGTTATTCTCTTGTTTAAATTCAATTGTGCTATTGAAAAACTATGAGAGATTCTTAACTATTTAAATTTACTTAAACATTTCTGATAGACAAAATGATCATGTTAATGTTACAATATATTTTTGGCGTGTTTATTTAAAATCCATCTTTAATAAAAAATTTATAATTATCTTGTTAACAAACACACTTAAAAGTGATTGTTTAGGTTTGGTTAGTTTATCTATTTTTTTTGCAATTACCGCAAGTAAAACCAATGCGTATTTGCCAGAATCATCCAATGAAAGTCATTACTATTTCTATCAGGGTTCTAGAGGTTTGACAAGTTCAATTGACAAAACAATGGTAAACAGTTCTAAGACATCGTGATAGTGTAGAGTATATGATATGATATGACGCATTTTTAAGTTACCTTTCGTACAACGTGTATATCACTTTACATTGCAGAGTATATTAACATTAATATAATTTCATAACAACTACATGTATATAATTCATAACAGAACTTTTAATTATAATTCTGCTTTTATATTAATTGTTTTCCCCGAAACTTTACAAACATTTTATAAAGATTTTGACTTTTTTACAGACGCGTCATAATTTTAGATAACGGTGTATACAAGAAAATATTAGCTTACTGGTCTCATTATTGGGACTAAACATACTTTTTATGTGGTGTTATAATTTGTTTTCGTTTTAATTGTAAATAAAAAAGTTCTTTAAAAATAAAATATCATAATTTTCTTGTAATTTTGTTTATGTTTAGCTCCCAGGAAAACAAAATTATGACAAAATGAATTGAAAATGGTTATATATATGTTAACCATAGTGCAAAGTTTGTTTGTTGAATGTTGTAACATGACCAATTTGAAAAATTAATATTGAACATTGTCCACATTTAACCCATTACTTCATGAGCATTTTGTGAAAAATGGCTGTTTTCATTGAAAAGTCTCCATTTACAAGTTCAAATGGCTATTAAACAATAAAAAATGCTTCAATACTAATCAAACCTGGCACAAATGTTGCCTGGTCCATTGTATTTGTAACAACATGCCCGGGCTTAAATTTCCTGTTACCATGGCAATGAGGGGACATCTCAAAATTGCCAAAAATCACTATTTTGCGTTGGTTTTTTTCCATGAAAATTGATTTCAAAATGCTGCAACTTCTAAATGGATTGAGATAGAGTCAAATGTTTTTCAGCGTTGGTTACTCTTTACCTTATAATCGATCTGGGGTTATTTTTAGCCTCTCAAAAGTCCAAAATTTTCTTGTGCCTCCTTCTGGCAACACCCTGGTGTATCTTTTGGTTTGGGGTCGCGCCGAAAATGTGGTCACTTTTTTTTAACAGCATTTCTCAAACAAAAACAAGTGTTCGGGGCCTTAATAAGGCATTTTTGCACCATTTGAGACAACAAAAATTGTTTGCAGGGTACGTCTTTCAAAAAGAATTCCCCTGGTGTTAAGAAGTGAGCATTTACAAATAACAGCACACTTACCAATGTTTGCACGACTGTTGATAAAAATAAATTCAAACACTTGATCAACTTACTCATCTGAATAATAGACGATATTCTAAAGTAAAGTGATATTAAAACACTGACTTCGTAATGTACAAAAAAAATTAAATACTAGTATTCAATAAGAATTTATCCCATCAATGAATCCGTTTAAGATACTAAGAGGTCAGTAAAATTTAAATGCTATCTAAAAATATAACTGCCATAAAAATTATTAAAAGCAAATGACCAATTATGCCATTTAAATAAAAATCTTAATAAAAAATAGTGATTAAAACGTGATTCCTTTAATATTATCATTATAAAACTCGCTTTCTTTTTAATTAAATTTACAAATAATAATTTTCAATTTCTTAATAATAGGGCTTGGAAAAACAAAGATATTAAAATATGGTGCACACTGTAACACATCTATTTGCCACTATCAGTGACTATTGATTTCATTAGACCTTTGGAAAGTAATAAACCAATCAATTATGCAGTTTAAACATTGAAGTCGTTCAAGCATGTTGATAGATAAAGATCTCTGCCAAGCCCCCAGGCAGGAGATTAACAACTGACTGACAGCAATTAATGTTTTGATAAGGGAGTACACTTGTAACAGCCAATAAAGTTTTAAACTGACAAAAATATATTCCAGCCCAGCTGGTAAACGTATCTTTGGGTCAAGCTGGGGGGGGGGGGGCTGCAGCCCTGATACCCGGGCCTGAATCCATCACTGAAAAAAGGGGGTGAAAAGGGCGTTAAAAGGCGTGTATATCGGGTAATGGGTTAAACAGTGTCTTAGTCCATCAATTTTAAATGGATGGGATTGCGAAAAGTATGTATTAGGAATATGAAGATTACGTTATATCATTAGCTAGTTATAGGGAAGGGTCAATATCCTTTAATGAACAAATATAATAATATACATGTTATATGGTAGATGTATCTAAGCTTGAACAGGGATATACATGTATAAATAATAAGGCAAGCAGTTATATTTGGTAGCTCAAAATTACCGAACAAGATTTAATGACAGAAAAAAATGTAATATTTGGTTAGTTTAACATTTCTATAAAGTTCACAGGTCTATGATTTGGAAAAGTTCCAGATACCTGGAAAGATATCTACTTATTTTTCTGCTTAGCAAAACGAGAATTATACATGTACATGTATAAATGTAACAAGTTCCAGGCTTTCAGTCAAAGTCTTCATAAATGATACTGAGTAATTCCTAGACCAATACTGTTTCAAACTGCCTCATTGTACCATATAAACACATTGGAACAAGGACACAAAAAGTCAACATTTACTTTCAGGCAATTAATCGGGTATTAGACAGGTGTAGCAGTATGTATTTATCAATTAACAGTAAGCATTAAACAGTCGCTGTAAGCATTAAGCAGTTTAAAGTAAGCAGTTGACAGTAGGCAGTTGACAGTAAGCAGTTGACAGTAGGCAGTTGGCAGTAAGCAGTAGGCTGTCGTTTATGGAATTCCGTATGTCCAAAATCTTATCTAATATCGAAATAATATACATGCATACATGGTTTACCATATTTATATTGTATGCTTTAACTTCTACAAACACAGCCCTACCGTCTGGTTCACGATGCGAATTCATGTATATTATGTGGAAGAGGGCGGGGTCGTAAATCAAATGTTCGAGATAGATGTACATGTGAAAGTATGACTGTGTGCTCGGACTGTGCACATGATAATAGGTAGGTCAACAACCGATAGTGTGTTCATTGTTTCAGAACTATTTTAATGACCCATTTAGAGCGGAAGGTCTTGGGGAATCATCACTTTTGTCCCACATGAATTACAAGGATTCCTTCTTCGTTTTTTTTATTTGGTTTTACGGCATACCAACATAGTATAGGCTATACGGCGCCGAAACAGGAAAGACGATTTTTGGCTAACCTCGTGTGTTACAAACTTCCAAGCAACACCAGGAAGTAGTCATTGAGACATTACCAGCAAAGAACGTTCATATTGTTTATTGTAATATAAGAAGAAGCAATTCTGTTAACTTCCACAAAAGCTTGATTTAACATACTTATTCTTTCAGTTTAAAACCATAAAACGCTTTATATAAAGTGGTGAAATCAAGTATTTTTTTTTAGAATTATTTTCTACTCATAACACAGAACAATAATCATTTAGCCTTGAAAAAATGTATCGTTAAAAAATTTACGTTTGAAAATGTATACAAAAACATTTATTATTTCTTATCAAATAGACAAAGAAGCCAGTCAAAACGTGCCCTTAAGCCACCATACCAGTGTCGTACACATGGGAGTTACAGGGAATATACGGACTACCTCACACATTTAAAAAACTGGTGTCTTCTGTGGGTAACACTGGGAATCATTCCATTAACAATCATCCTCTACATTTTACGAGTGAGTTACCACATACAATGTAAATTGTAGTTTAATAAAATTTAGACAGCCACCAGCATATTTTTTTCCTGTTAAATTCACGTGTCTGTACAAACATTGATTATGAAATAACAGGGATAAGGCATGTAAAGTAACGTTTCAAATATTTTGTGTAAATGAAATGTTTTTTGTTTGTTTGTTCTTTTGTTAATGTTAAATGTTGAATTCTGCTCAAGTTGGTGCCAGGGGGCGTGGACGGTAACTTGCAAGTTCATAAACAGGCGTAAACCGAACCTGTAACATTATCAATTTTGCCTCGTCAGCTCTCTTTACGGATTCTGTTTTTCTTTCTTTTTGTGGAGGAGGGCTCTATTATGGTCATATGGCGACTTCCGATGAAGACCTCGTGAATTTTTCAAGGCTTATGACTAGAACTAGCTTAATACTTTACAAAAAAGTTATTGCTCCTATTATATAAACAGCATTAAAATAACAACGTTTATATGTTATAATAATCTGGATCATGCATGAAAGCTAGTCATGAAACTTTTTCAAAAGTTTGTTTGTCCGAAATGACAAATATATTATTTTCAGATAAACTTATCACTCGTGCATATGTTTATGGGCGTGACAATAAACTCGGCAGTGATACCGGTTGTACTAGCTATGTTCTGGGAACGTCTTACTGGACTAAGCATGATTGCCGGAAGTATAGGAGGGTCGGTACTCGGCTTGATTTCCTGGCTCAGCGCAACAGCGTCATATCCTGGAGGACTTTCACAGTTCAGACAAAACTCTAGTTAGTTTTATTTTTAGATTTTTTTTCTGTAAAGTAAGACATTATTTGTAGCGACAGGATCTGAAATCAATCTTTTATCAATTTTGATGAAATTAGAATGAGTGGTACACACCTATGAATTGTATATAAAGAACAATTTCATTATTTCGGGTTATGATAAAGGCCATATACAGCTTTTGGTGTCGCAAGATGAAAAAAAAATAAATAAAATAAAATGATTTAAAAAAAATCATGCAAATACACAAAGCCAATCGTTTGTCGTGTTTACGTACTTTTACCATTCACCTTACCACACAAACTATCCGTATTTGTCAAAAATGAAACCACTAAATATATTTTGAAACAAGAATATTTTGAACTGATTGATGCTATTTTTTTATGTTCGCTACAATGTATTACTTTCAAAGCAACAATTTCTGTAAATAGTTCGAGAGGTACCAAGCGTGACTGGTAATTGGATATCACTGCTCTCTGGTGGTATGATAGCCGTCTGCGTGAGTCTGTTGTCCGGTCGCAGCAAAGAAGGCCCGGAAGTCTGGGAGAAAACAAGAGATATAGACAGTCCTCTTAGTCCATGGACAGAACTTTATGAGAAGTAGGAAATCTTTACTTATTTACACATTATATCTTTAAGCATCTGCTTAGAGCCAACCAAAGCTTTATTACACGAGAAGTAAGCGTTTATTTACTGGGAAACTTTTCTTATTTACAAAATTTAATAATATCTTTAAGCATCCGCTCAAAGGCCACTTAAGCTATATAACTCTGTGTGAAAAATGACAATGTATTATCTACGATTGTTTCCCTTTTTTTTCTTAAAAATATGATATTAACTGTATTTCAAAATCTTTCATAGGTCATAGTTTCGTAACGACAATGTTCTTTCTAGCAATGAATACTTATTATTTTTTGTTCATTTGTCTAACCTTTGTTAGTTAAACTTAGTATGTGAACATGGGTAAAATATAAATGACACATCTAGTTTACTTATTATTTATACGGTCAAAATTCTGATTGTTGAAGTAACAGAACTTGTTAAAATAAGATCTTGTAATATTTTACTGAAGTAACATAGCAGTAAGATTGATAAAATAGATGCCAATATGGGAACGTGAGTTAGAATTATGACACATTTATAGTTGTCTTGAAAACATTTCCTTTTACTTCCAAAACGCATTTTGAAGATGGACTATGCGTTGCGAGCAACACTTGACAATTTTAGTAGAACTTAATTTTATACCTATACCCTTTTATACATTATAAGTGAGTATTCTTGAATTCTGTTCCAGAATCAACCAGTTTTTTTCCACAGGAAACTTATGAAACTATTATATTTACAACATAAAAGACAAATTTTAGACAAATGACATTAAATATATTGTTTTTAAAAATAATAAAATCGTAATGGAAAAAATTGCTGAGCCAGGGGCTCGAACTCGTGAACCTAAGGTTCGCAGACCTTATGTCTTCCTGATGAGGCTATCCGGTAAAACATTTGCTCAGTTAATCGTTAAAAAATGGCCCAAAGACAGAAAGGCCGGGTTGCATATGTATACCAAATATCATGAGTCTGTGATGTTACGAACATTTTCTGTTTCATTAATGTCTAAAAAAACTGAATCGGTAAACAAGAAGTAGATGAGCGACAGACCTGAAATCGAATCCCATCGTATGGGACTAGATGTTGATGCTGTATAACAAATATCAAGAGGCTTCGATAAGGAGCTGCTGAGAAAACTGTTACGATCCCCCCAACACACCGCCAGACATTCACCACACTATAAACCCGGATTTGCACCTATGCAACCCGGCTAAAAATTATAAATGGAGTGTTACTTGTATGACATGACAGTTATATAAATATATAATAAACAAGTTTAAATTATATACACGTATACGGCAAGCTGCAGAGTGTAATAGTGTCAAAGTATAGTGAATATTTTTAGAAACGGAACAATCTTTATTACTGGTAGTCAATATTACTTCGTCTTTTACAATTTATTAAAAAAAGCGTGCCAGAAACAATAACTTCTGTATTAAGGGAATACTATGAAGGTCAAACACGAGTACATGGATGTGACATAGGTTTACAACCATTCATTATTAATGTTTTGATTAGTTTTTGCAAAAGATAGCAATAAATTTAAACCTGAATTTGCTAAATTTTGTACAAGATATACTATATTATACTCAAATACTGATAGTTACTATTGAGATTTTAAAGAAACATCCTTTAAATACACACAGAGAAAATATGTTATGTTTTAAATTCTACACACTACAGGTAATCACAGTATGATTACATAGTGTTTTTAAAAATACCTGGCCTATATGAATTTATAACATACCAAATTAATTGACAAAGGGAATACTACTTAATAAACAGTTTATACATTCATTTATTCAAATTAGACATATTCAGGGTGAATTTACTAGATTTCAATTATTTTCTGAAATAAAAGTATTTTACCCAAAGATGAGGATAGTATAAGTATTTTACCTAAAGATGAGGATAGTATTAGTATTTTACCCAAAGATGAGGATAGTATAACTTGCTCGGTTTTTATTTTTTTATCAATTATCAGTGTATGGGTTATCAAGATAAAAAACAACAAAAATACGGATGTGCAGTCTGGCCTTCCTCCTTACTGATGGTAAAGACTAATCACTTCCTGTTCCGGTGTAAAAGTTGATATTGTAAAAATTTCTATGTAACGTCTACAAATGTATATTACCTGTATGTTGAAAGTTAGCGGCGAAGTTTTATTACTAAATAACTTATAAATAGTGTTAAGATTACTCGAAACAAGACAGTGTTTTAAACCAAACCTAGAATAAGTAAAGAAATATTCTGTATAATATCAAGGTTTTATGATGTTTATTACATGAAGACAAAAGTTATATTATCCGACTTCAGTTGTTAACCGAAAAAACTGTTTAGAAATATAAGACATTAGAATTATATTTCACTTCTTATATTTCCATCTCTTGAAAATGAAATGAATATACCAGTTTTACGTTTGTTTAAAACATAACTGGGTATGTCCCCATATAATCTTACACCATCATAACGCATTAAGTTTATAACCAATTATTTCTACTTTGTCAAAGAAGTGTTGTTTTATTTTGAATTTCGCATATTTTTAAAGTACAATACACGTTTTGTCAGATGCAGCTAATTTTTTGCAGATATTTTACCAAGCAGGCGATGATTTCTCTGTATGAATTAATATCATTTTCTCATCATTTTGCCACAAAGTTACAGAGATATTTAATTTGAATGAATTATTTTTCAGGGATTTAAATATTGCAGGCGCTTACAGACTTGACAACCGACCTTCACTAGAGGACGTACATAAAGCATTCAAGGGAGCTAAATATGTCGCGTCTGTCGGATCAATATCTTTGTCAGTTCTGCTTGTAGTTATCTGGCCTTGCATTATGATAGGTGTATCGGTGATGTCATATGAAGCATTCAACCAATGGGTAGATAATTCTTTTACAGTCAAACCTCTGTATCAGTCCATTGGTATTAATAGATAAAGTCTTCCATTTCAATTTTGAAGCCTCACCAGATACCGATTACACTTTCGAATGAGACACGTGCAATGCTTATGTTCTTATAAAACCTATTTTAGACATAATTCAACAATGGCTTTTACTTGCATTTAAAAATCACAAGATTTATTTTCGAACATTAAAAAAGAAAATGGCCGCCATTGGCCAGTCTGTTTTATTCTGTCTTGAAAATATATAAACACAAGGCATTTATAATTTTTAAAAGTCAGCTTATTTATGAAAGAAAAGCAAACTCGTATTCAAAATGATATATTTATTTTTGCATGTTCATATTTTGCTACCATGTTACATTTTTCATCCCAAAACTTATTATAAAAATGTGTTCACATAAAAAAGAGGTTTGTCAACACCATTTGTTTTTCTGTTTCAGGTGACTGTATCTAAAGTCTGGGCATTTTTAGCTGCCATCTTTATAATCATAGCACCATTAGCTAATGAAATATGGGATATTTACAAAACTTTCTTCAGGAATAACCGCATGAAAACTTTCCCGGAAGATTTACATAACGAGAACGCGAACACTTCAAGTGTTTGTGAACCAACTGATGAAGACGCGGGAAAAGGTGTCACAGGTGATAAACGTACAGACGTCGAGGGCGTTCATTTATCAGCGTTCACACCTTTTAAGAGTCGTGAAAGTGACGCTGGAATAATCGGTCAAAACATTCAAACAAAGAGTGACTAGGGTGGGGGGTATGTTAATATTCAAACCTATTCATTTTGTTTAGAAACAAGAAATGTACAAGTTGTGAATCATGTTTTAATCAATGTATGTTTACTTGCGTTTGTATAGTATTCCCAGATCTTGGTCATGAAATCAGTCTAAACTACATAAGTACAACGCCAGAAGGTACAGGCACCACTCCAGAACTAGTGACGGAACAAACATTGTGTTCTCTCTTTATGATTTGCTATAATAATATATCAGAAAACTGTATTTAAAAGTTGAGTTACTAATGAAGAAACTCTTAGGAACATGTAATAATGATACATACCAATAAAGTGACATTTTGCTGATTTTGTCATTGTCAAGTTTAGCTGAATTGACTATATGCATTTCAGAAGATTCAATGCTATATTTGTAATCGACCAAAAGTTGATACTAGTATTTGAAATGTTGTAGGATGAGATATCAATCTGCCCCCCTCCCCCCAAAAAAATACTCCCACCCCCGCGTTTTTTTTATAGACTTAACGTTACAGGTAAATTACGAAAGGCATTTAGGCCTTAGCGAGTTATTTATTGTCATGCGAAATAAAGAATAAAAATGAAAGGAATTATGGCAAAATTTATTTCCACTAACACCTGCCTACTTACTTTACACCCTTGGATCGGCGTAATGTCCCTTTAACTAATGATACTAGTCAAAATATCGTTACATTTTGCTGATTCATCAAATAGTTTTTTTATCGTAGACTCTAGAATATACTTTAAGTTACATGATTATCTTTATATCATTGTTGCAAAATGTTTTAATTTGTGCTTATATTTGAAATGCCCTGTTTTGTTTTTCGGTATTTGTATTGTCAATCAGACTTTTTGTCTGATGTCATATCATAATATCGGGACTTTTCCATTGTCTTGTTAGATGCATTCAAGTTTATTCACCCACTCTCAAGCAATTTAAATTTATTACTTTTAAACAACGTTTCGGCTCCTTTAACTTCTTAATAATCTGGGTTAATAAATTCCCTGAATTTCAGCAAGGTTTGTATTCGTTTTGCAATTAGATAAGTTTTAGACTTGAAACGAGCTTTGTTCTCGTCCCACCAACTCCTGCATAAAAAAGAATCAACAACGGCAAAAGCTACAACAACAACTAAAAGATTAAGGTTTGTACGTAAAATGGGAGCAATTTATCAACATTTGCTGCAAGATAAACACCAAGTACCATCTATTTAAGACTTTTAAAATAGAAAAATATGGAATCCCTAAAGAATGTGTAAAACGACAAAATTGAAAATGTTGCAGACTCTGTTTGATTGAATCTGTTCATGGACGTTTTATAAACACACATTACCCTAGAAACACTTAAACTTGTTGATCATAGATAATAATGATATATAAAGATTCATAATACCAATAACACTATCCCTTAAGAACTCGTAAAACAGCAAAATCGAACATTTTGCACGTTCGGTTTGATTGAGCCTGTTTAATGATGGTAGTGTTGACTGAAAGCTATTCTCACACTAATATCACTGAAAATCATTACAAAGTAGCAATTTAAAGCCATATGATTTTATAAAATTTGACTTTAGGTACAATTGTTGCTGTCGCATTGTGCTAAACTTGAACTGTCAATTGATTCAATAAAGTGTCTCCATTTTATACCTGAGAAAACCTTAGTAGGATAATCTGTCTGTCTGTCTGTCTGTCTGTCAACTCAAGATTACGTTAATTCTTAAAACGTTAGGGTTCCTTATCGGCAGTTTTTTTACTTCAAATTTGAAACTTGCTTACTTTACGGCCTGTGGAAGAATATTCGTTGTGTTGTTTTTCTTCAAGTATTAATCTTTACAACTAGGTCTGCTCCAAAATTAGAGTGTTCATAATGTTAAGGTGTAATTTTGATTAACTTGTAAGTTGAGGGATATAACTAATGCAACACTCCACTCGTATTATGTCGTGATAAGTGTTACATTGACATTTGAGCCGCATCACGACAAAACCAACATAGTGCGTTTGCGACCAGCATGGATCCAGACCAGCCTGCGCATCCGCGCAGTCTGACCAGGATCCATGCTGTTCGCGATCAGTTCCTCTACTTGTTATAGGGTTGGTAAACGATCAGCATGGATCCTGATCAGACTGCGCGGATGCGAAGGTTGGTCTGAATGCAAACCCATTATGTTGGTTTTTTCGTGACGCGGCTCATATACAATATCCATTATTTATACAGTGACATATCCCATTACAAATATCTTCATTTTAAATTAAAGAGCTTATATAATGGACATGATGTTAAATTTATTATCTTTTAAGCACCGGTTCAACCAATGGAGAACAAGGAAATATAATTCAATTATTAACTGATCATATAAGAATTCTAATTATGTATTAAGATCGTTTCGATTTTTCATTTTAATACGACCTTTACTTTCTGCTATGTCATTCACTCAGGATTCATAAAATTGGAATGTAATTCGTATTATAAGAACTAAATGAAGAATCAAATGAGTTTCCTATCTTCACAATAACCAATGAAATTGAAAAGTAGAATATCGACAGAATTCAAGGAAGAAATACTTCGCTTTATTTCCAATATAAAAAACAATTTTCTATACTAGACTTTTAGAAAAATACCGTTATGGAAGAAGAGTATAAAAACTATAACAATTCTTGCTGAGTATGTCTAATTACTAGGATGTTTTGGGAAGAAGCTGCATTTCATAGCACTGATCAATTTAATGTTGGTCCTTCCTTAAATGCATTGTGTATTCAATGATGATTTATATTTAAATTTTTAAAACAACCTGTGGCTTTCTGAAGGGGAAAACATAGCGCAAAAAAATCAGAAAAGGGGAAAATCAAATTCCAACAACTGAGAATGGAATGTATCCATGTATTTTATAAAATTTTCAGTTTCAATTTAATTTAAACCTACGTGGTACTGAGCAGAGGCTAAGGACAGCTTTTCTGTCCTCTAGCTGATATATATCAGCTGCTGTTAGGGCATGGCTCTGGTGAAGAATGCACACAGGGCATTTTAGAAGAAAAATATTAGAATATTTAGGGAAAAATATACCTTTTTGAGTTAAAGAAAACGGCCTTTATTCGGCTGTTAAATACAGGGGAAAAATCACTGGTATTCTTGATGAGTTTACCTATAGTATGTTCGATATTTTTGTGCTTGTTTTTATTCTTTGTTCGGGTTTTTATTTTCATCAAGAGCATTTAATGTTCGTAGATGATAATCTTGATTATTAAGTCCAGTCTTTCTATTACCATTTTATTCAGATCAGTATACCCAGGTTTTTGAAATGGAAATATATTGTATTAAGGAGGTCAACGACTGTCTTGTTGCTGCATTCACAATACATCATTCACAATACATTACGTTTAAGTCGTTCGTAAGCAGATTACAAAGGCTTAAATCCTAATGATTAAAACGAATTATAACTACAGTAAGATGGTGTGCTGTGAATATGCCTGATTTACATTATTCATTTCAATGATTTTTATTGCAGATTGTTGATTGCAGTAATTCTATTCGTGTTTGTTGCTGTACATGCCTTTTTAGCAGCAGTTTAATACTTTTGCCTTTAATACTTACGGAAACCAAACATTGTTTTCATCTTAAATAACTCATATTTAAATGCAAAAAGGGATAAAAATTCCATTTCTCTTCTTATAAATGAGCGTCGCGATTTCAACGGCAAAAAATCCGATCATAATTTAACATATCAACATTTGCTGGTATGCTTTCACAATTACAGAAGAAAAAAAAAAGAAAATAAAAATAAATAAAGGACATATCCCGAAATAAGTTGTTGTCGGGTGTTGGCAAGGAATGCCAAGCATTAAATGCTTTATGAAAAAAGTTACACTATCTTTCACATAACTTCTTGGGACCCTAAAATTGTACTAATTCGCTCGAGTTGAATAAAAATGAATGTCTCTAACAGGTACATTTTTTTCACATATGAAGGGCACTGGTTATTAAAATTTTTAAAAACACTATAGTCGGAACAATACACATGAAAACATTTTGTTCTATTTTTTTTGTTCACCGTTTAGTTCATAGACAAAGGGTTATTCTTTATATTTTCATGTTATTCAAAATCGCATTGAATTTTTTGACGCCGTTTGAATTTAAATCATGTAAATGTGTGTCATAATCAAGTGTTTTTTCGAGACACATATTGATAACTTTTCCATCTTGAAAATATTAACATGAAAATTTAAAAGGTTTACAAAACTTATAGGCAATTTGAAAACTGTTTATTAGAATTTGTTTAAACGTTGAATTAGCTTACAGTACGATCAAAGAAACATTTTTAGCGAAAACCTGGTAATGCAATGAAGCGAGGAGCGGAAAGTGTTTTGCTAAAGGAAACCAAGACTTGCCGCTGACGGGACTTGAACTCACACAGCCAGCAATCCTGATGTTACTAGTTCGACCCGTTTGATCTGTACTGTTGGCTGACTTAAGTTTTTAACTCTTTTTACATCCATTGTCTGGTACAGGAGCGGATTGAAACTACCAAATGTGTAATTTGCAAAAATGCCCACAGGTTAATATTTGCAAATTGAGTGTGAAATACAACTCATAAAAAACGTATTTGAAATGTTAATGTTTTGCAAAAATAAAATAATTCTATTATATACATAAAATGAAATATAGAAAAAACTGCAAACTCAAGATTTTCCTAAAATTAATATACAATCTTTCTAAAATTCCATGGCGAACTTAAAATGACGAAAACTAATTCCCTGTAGGTTTGCGTTATTATAATTGTATATATATATACATGTATATCAGTTTAAGTCATATCTCTAAAACATAGCCTCCTTTATTATAACAATAAGGATATGGCATATTTTAAAAGTCTATCCCTTAAAAAAGGAGCGGACAACTCTTTGTTCCTTTTCTCGTACGAGAAAGGGATTCTGTGATGCGTGCATGTGGTTGCACGGTCATTTTCCTTCAAACATGTCCTCGATGCGTGTATGTGGTCGCACGGTTGAAAAATCTGTAAACAAAATAACAATAGTCTAGAAAGTGCTTTTCGAACTTAACTGGAAGCTTCCTGGTTTGAAATCTTAATGTTCTAAAATAAAAATTCATTATAAGGAGTTTTAAAAGCCTAATATGGACTTTGTTAATTAAAATTAAAAATTATAAAAGCCTTATAAATACGACTCACTTTTGTTTGGTTAGGACTTATGAAAGCCGAATTAGCACTAGATAGAAATAGGAGAAATAAGTAAAACCTAAATATACCTTTCTTACTCGCAATTACAAGTAATTAGACGAAATCAGCCTTTTTTGTAACTGAAAAAGCCTTATTAGAAGAAGATGTGATATTAGAACTTTAAGGAAAAGGACTTTGTAATTAAGAGCTTAAAAACCTTAAGTTATTACATGTGGAAGAAATAGAAATCCTAATTTGAGGTTTGTTACACCAAATAACTAACTTTGAATACAAAGTGCTATTTAGGATTTTATTCCTCCTTATAGCCAAAACTCCTATTTAGGGTATACACAGTCCTTATAAGGAATGTTTGTCCTAATTAGGAGTTTAAACATTTTCTCCTAATACTGCTTATAAAGTGTAAGTCCCTTTTCTGCTCTCTTTTATTCTCCGAATTAGGATTAATAAAGTCTTAATAAGGCTAGTTTGATTCATTTCTAGCTTTATTGGAGAAAAAAGACATCAGTTGTTCCCCTAAACATTATTGTAGGCATGAGCGATGCGACTACTCAATGTATAAGAAATCATAAACATTCTTCACTTGATTTCCTTAAAGTCTTTCAACAAAAGTTTGAATTCGATTGAATATATCTCTTGGCGAAGATGTTAGTGAAATATCATTTCCTCCTAAATATAAAAAGCTTAATGTATGAGTTTGATACATGTATAAGCAACAAGAAAAAAACTCTGCATTTATCCGATCTGTTGTTCTGACAAACTTACCAAGAAAATTAACATTTTCAGTTACACATTTTTTGTATTATTTTGTAGAATCTCATTTATCTGTTTACATAGCCATGATTCCCCAATACCACAAATATAGCCATAGTATAGGCCATTGTTGTGGAAATGCCATTGATATATGAAGTGTGACAATATTATGATAATCTTCGACAATGATATCACCCTTACCAATTACTTGAGAGTGATCTTAACAGAACTATTTTCAGGTGAAAGGCCAACGAGTAACTTCATTGGGAACTTTAACTGGACATCAACAATAAGAAATTAATAAAAATATTTGTGAGAAATAATTGGCCTTCAAGCAACTTGAAGATAGTTGAAATACGTTTTAGCTGTAAAAAACACACTATCTTGGGTATATGTATATTTTGTTTCAAAGTCCATAAGAATGAAAAGCTTACTGAAAAAAAAACCATGTATAATGATTTTATATCATTCAACAGCTGAATGAATGTGTTCTGAAATAAGCCTGTAGCAGTTTGTTGCATTAGTTAATGAGGAAGTATTCATCAAAAAGCTTTTACTGTGCTAACTGTCAGTAATAATCATAATTTACATTATGTTGAAACCTTTTGATCTCCTAATTGTTGTCAATTTAATGACGAGGAAAGTAAAATCAGATTTTGCTATGTTAATCAAAGCAGATAAAAAGATAAACTTGTATAGATTTTACTGCATCTTATTGTTGCGAATGTCTGCATATTTATTCGTTTTATCAGTCATGATTTTAAGCAATGTAAAATGATTGAGGTTTTCAATTTTTACTTTATACGAGAAATGTAATTTTAAAATTTCAAACAATATAATACTTTCTTGCGGTATTTTTCAGAAAAGCTTGGATTCAGTTACATCAAATGTACAAACATAAATTTTAACAGCTTGAATGTATTTGTTTTAGGCTTTGAAGAATAAAAAAGAAATAGCCAGAACCTTAATTTAATATTGAACTTGTTTGGTAGTTGACTATTTTGATGAAGTAAATTACCTAAAGACACTATAAGATAAGAAATTTATTCATACATTGTATTATTATTATTATTTACATATAGAAAGGCAGGAAACATTTGACTTTTGATTTAAAGGTTGACTTCGTTTAAAGCTTTCTGAACATCCACAGTTTTTACCTCACCTCTGCGCTCTTTTAACATCAATTTAATGTTTTTTTCAACAATAAAGCCAATAATAAAAACACCTTTTACTTGATTGGATGGAAGCACTAAATGTTTGTTATATAATTTACAAGACAAATCTTTTGTTGAATGTATCGCCTTGAATCTGAAGTTGTTCATAGTTGTTCATCTTTTATATTTTGATATTGAAGTCCCTTGGACTTCAAATGGACTTCTTTATCAACACGATTCAATGCAGGACAAATTGTGTGCAAACATTATAATAAGCAGCATTAGGGGTAAACCTTGTAGAACACATGTTATCATAATCAAAAAGCAAAGCAAAAGAAAGAAATTACTACTTTTAATGTAACGTACGTATCGTTATTCACGCTATCAACTATTGTTTGAGTATATGTATAATTATTATATAATTAAACCTTTCGTCATTTGAAAGAACAAATGAGCTATCAAGACTACTGCAAGACAAGGAAACTGACTTCTTTCAGATGTAAATATTTTAGTAATATCTATACTTTTCTTCTACAACTTTTCAAACAAATTATGCGTCAAATATTAAATATTTTAAAATTAACTCATTTTTTATGGACATTATGAAATTTCTTAACCATACACATACTAGTATATTAACAATATTAACATTATCTTCAATACAACGAATGCATGAAATTTTGACAGGAAATTTTGGATGTAAAATTCTTATATTACAAATTTTCGATTTCTTCACAAATAGGTAAGTTAGATATAGTTTGATGACATTGTATTCTATATATTAACCTCTTTAGATCTTTTTCAAATAATTAATACCGGAGCAGGACACTGAAAGCATCGAAACAAATGACATTTACATCACGCTACATGGAGTAATTACAAATTACTACCGACGAAAATATGCATTTGAAAAAAACATTCCAATGTATATACGTATAGAAAATAATGCCGTTGGAAGAAAAGAAGTTTTCAAGATATCATGATTGACAACGATTTTATTAAATAAATATTGATCAAATAGCATTGCAAAAACTTTATACATATGGCACTGCGGCCCATTTTAAACATCATTTAGTATGTCAATTTCACCACGTTATATATTTAATAAAGAAAAACAACAAAAAACGTTAGCGTTACGTAATAAGTACATCCGCTCTACATGAGCTTAAGATCCAGTGTGGCAATGTTCTTTCTAGGCATTTTGCTTCGCATTTTAATGACTTTTTACGTTTTGCAAAGGGTTACTTATATAAAATCACGAAAAAATATTCTGCGTTAACTTTACAGTTCGCATATACACCCTTAAACAAGTACATATAATTAAACAGTTAACGTGTGTGCGAATATTTTGGTGAATAACATTTATTGACTCTGCTAATAAAAAGTTCATCTAGACTGAATCTATGAGATTATGTTATGTTAACATTCACTTTATTTAACTTATGTATTCAACTCATCATACAATAACGTAAACATCATTTATTCTCTATTCATTTAGAAATGTCTACTTTTATGGTTTTTTTTAAGATATTATTGTACTGGCCATAACTCGCACATACTAGTTTATATTCATTTTGTTGCCAGTCTATAAGTAAATTTATCAGGTCTACAAGGTTCGATTTGAGTATCTTGGGGCAGTCGTAAAGTAAATGCCCTTTGCTACTGAGGTTTGAATGCTTACGAAATAACCGTTTTACCCAACAAATCACTCACAAAATGATATTGTATACAACGGTGTTGCACATTATATTGCTCCTCACAGTCATAATGATTGCATTGTGAATGTAACAATAAATCAAACAGTAAAATGAAAAGAAAGTATTGAATATATTCATCTTTATTTACAAAAATAAAGTCATATCATAATAAGCGATACAGACGATACAGAGCAAAGTTAGCTACAAGTACATTCAATATCAAATAGCTACATTGATTACAGTTCATTTAACTTTTGTTCAACTAATCTTTGTTGTGTGTTTACAATCATGTCACATCATCCACAAAATTCATACTTATTGTAATCGGTGAAATATAATGTGTTACATGTCAAATCATTATACAAACGTCGTTCAATTTTGAAAAGAAATCGCAGAAGTCACTACAACTTAGTGCTCAATTGATTGTGAATTACGATACAAAACAATAATGTAAGTGTTCCTGTTCAGTGATATCAAGTGCATTGAATATTTGCAAGGTACATGTGCCACTAAGCACTACCATAAAAGTCAAAGATCCGATACGTGTAACAAATTTTCAGTTTTTCTTAATATATTAAAAAAGAAAAAAAAAACATTTTAAAATGTATGACTCTTTCTTTAGTTTGAATGAATCTTCTTCACTTTATACACTATCCTCTACAGAACCATTCAAGACTTCGTTCGAGAAGCATATGAAAACATGATAAATACTTTAAATGCTGAAAATATAATAATCATTTTAGATTGTGCACATTGATATGCAGTTTGAATTCTTTGTTGCAGTGAAATTATTGCTATACAACTTATGAGCAACTTTATTTATAAGATATGATATATGTACAATCGATGTAAATGAAGTTTCAGACAGCCGTCACTGGCAACAATATCACTTCCAGAGTCCATGCTTTCGTTAAAACAAATAACGATTATAAACTGTTTCCCGAATACAAATAGTCACAAATAATACCTTTCAGCAAATGAATGTATTCTAAGATTCCATAAACGCAACGAATATGTCTATTAAATATGCGAAAACAAATTCAAATATCAAACTTGATCCTTAAAACGGATTCAAACGAATGGATGAAACGCCACCAGCCAATTAAATACTAAATATTTTCAACTCGAGTGCGGCGTACAGTCTCCACAGCTTCGTTATCTATGTCTACTGTGTTCATCTCAATGGGCTCTTCAACATCGGCAGCATTTGTTTCATTTATTGACAATGTTATTCTGTGACGCAGGCGCTTTAATTTTTGTATTCCTCCGCCCAAGCCCAAAAGGAAAAACTCGTCTGTTCAATAAAAATGCTTTGTATATGTCATAAATTTCATTCACGAATGGGGCGATAATGATAAATATGGCTGCAATGAACGCCCATACTTTTGATACTGTAACCTGAAATATTTGAAAAACTGTTTTTTATTTCTATGTTTAAAAAATTAATTTTGATCTATTGACTTCAAACATATACACATATACATTAGCATTAGTTAGAAGTAATAAGTAAATAATACTCGTTAAAGATCCTGTAACACATTTTTTTCATGGTTTTATTTCATAAATATGATGCTCAAAGTAAGATTTGTCAATATTGTAAGTTCAAATAAGCATTATTTATAAAGATATTACCAAATTTAACATTTCATGTAAATAAAGGGAGGTAATTAGAAATATATTTTCTTTAAATTCTAAGTCAAAGTTTCCAATAAGAAATGAATACATGTAATTTATTGATTAAATATAATGTGCACAAATATTTGCAGGACACATTTTACATATTCTTTGATGTTTGAAAATTGTTTTATTTGCATAATTATACACATATATAATTTTTTGCAAGTGTGGTATACACACAGTTACAATATCAATCACAAAACATACAGGATCTTTAAGATTTTGTTTTTGTTGTTGTATATGTTTGTTTTATTCCAGTTGTTGCAAAGAAATTAATCGACATTGAAAAATTTGAAGAAAAGATTTTTACTTGATCATGTTTTAATGCTCCAACCCTTCTTTAAGTATAACTATTATTTTAGATTGAGACATCATTAAATCAGTAACTTTCAAGTATTATTTTGAAAATGTTACATACCCATTGATAAAATGAATTGAAATCCATAACTGAAACACCAATCACCATTATCAACGGCCAAAGTACTATTAGCATCGCTGTTGATGAAATTGATCCGATAAACCCAACCTTTTTTGCGAACTTAAAGGCAACTTGCACTTCTTCAAGTGTCGGCCGATTGTTCAAACGAGACGCGCCCGTTAAATGTAGATCCCTGAAACAAGTTAACATTTATGTTTTATAGTTCAGTCACAGATACCTTTACTTTTGTTAATGGAATAGGACTGAATGACCATTGATTGTTCTTATCTGTAACACTATACATACTAAACATCTATTAATACTTCACAAAAATTTTGATTAGTGTATAACACTGAGATTTTAGTATGACAAGTAACTAAACTAAACTGCCGACTAAGACTGTTACTGACCATATTAGTTTTTTATCTTCGTTTTCAAAAAAACATATGCATTTTTCTGTTTCTTAACGTGATTTCATATAAACACCAAGGGCTTAAAACTGCTACTTACATCTCGTAAAGTTCTGTCCATGGACTTAGGGGATTGTCTATGTCTCTTGTTTTCTCCCAAATGTCTGAACCTTCTTTATTTTTCCCCGACAACAAACTGACACAAACGGAAATAACAGCACCAGCTATTAACGACATCAAGTTTCCAAATAACATTGGAGTTTCCTTTGCTGAAAGGTGATTTTTGTCAAGGTCATTAAAGATATATTACCAGATAAATATAAACATTTCAACATTAAATAAGTAAGTGCTTGCTACACGTATAATATGATAATAAACATGCTTAAATAGGAGTGATATGATTACTAGCTGCAAAAAAAATCATAAATATCAAGCACATTTATGCCGTCAATTTGTTTGGGACATCTTTTACCTAGGGGCAATCCCTTGAGGTCTTGCAGCTGCCCGTCACCATAGCAAGCACCATCTTATATATCACTACATTATTTCATTTAAATATCGAACATTTAATGAAAATATCTTACATTTACCTGAAATGTTAATCAAGCATCGTATTTCTAATATTAAATTTAATTTTTCGATATATTACTAAATCAGATGTCATGACCAACACCGAAATTGTATGTACTTATTTACAACGAAAACTTAAAAGCCTTATTGATAGAGTGAATAATTTGTTATATTTGCTAAAACTTTTTAAAAATTGAAAGTCTGTAAATATTTGCTGTAAAGGGACAAAAACACTTTCAAGCTTAATATTCTAATTATATTTTTTTTTATCTTGAATTCTGCAACCTAAATCTGTAAATATGAAATATTTAGAATATGTATCGTTCGTACTAGCGTTGTCTTTGAAGTCCTCCAGACCTCCAGGATATGAAGCAGTCACAATAATCCATGTCATTAGCGCTAACACTGTTCCGCCTATACTTCCCGCAATCATTGCTAATCCTGTAAGACGCTCCCAAAACATTGACAACACTATTGGGACCACTGCAGAGTTGATTGTTACACCCATGAACAAGTACACGGTGGAAAGATTGATCTAAAATTATACGGTGGGTGTATATTATGTCATCTTAAGTAACTGAACCATTTGAAAAATAATTTTCATACTGTTGAAGACAGACATCACAATAAAAAATGCATATTTTTCCCGACGTTTCATTCTTCATGATTGAATAGAGTCATCAGATAAAAGGAAGTTTATCATGTTTTGCTTTAACAAAATTAACTATGTCCTAAAAATTTTAAAGAATTAAAGCCATTTGCTGAAGTATGCTGTATACCAAAATAAAGAAATTATTACTTGTAAGGTATGAAGAAGTATGGTAAGTGGTAAAATACAAAGAGTCGTCCAACACAATCCTCGGTTTTTCAGGCGTGAAAGATAATCTGTGTACTCGCGATAGGTTCCATGAACTCGACATGTGTACATAGGGGGAGGAACCCTCGAAGATTCACTTCGTGTCCTGAAAGAAACAAATATTTACGTTATATTCATGACATAACTAGTTATTATTCTTTATAAGGCAGTGTTGTTTAACATCTATAACGAGTGTAGTTCAATAAATTAAGAAACAGTAAGATAATAAATAATGATAAATAAACTTACTTGTTGTCAGTACGACAGTCGGCACATTCGGCCATACTTTCACATGTACACTTACTACGTGGACAAGCGTTTTGTCCACGCTCTTTTTCACACAATATGCATTTGTTGGAATCTAGTACCTTTCTGTAAGGCTGAAAGTCAGTAATTCCAAGTAAGTTTAATAGATGGTATAATTTAAAAGCAGGAAAAATAGCAGAAATGTTTCCAAAGCTTAATTTTACCAATACCTTTAGTGTTGAAAATTAAGAGAATCAAATGTTCCAGAACATAAAATTATTTTGCTATTTTAAGTAGGGTTCTATCCGTTTAGAAATCACTTTGTGCATGCGCCACTCGCTTAAAGACTATTTATTGCCATTTTTATTTTCATACAAGCATTTTGGAAGTATTTTTGTTTAAAATCCAAACAGTAATCATAAATATAGCTTTATACACTTAAACAATTCTAATAATGTTTTGCATCAACTACATTATACATACATGATATTTGTAAAACATGCCCTTTTTATAATAAAACACACTTGACCACTTTTTCTACTTTGCACAAATAAATACCCCTATTTTGTTTTTGTAGAAAAATAATACCTTTAGATACGTCTGAAAAATATCATAAACAACTATTGATGTAGCAGCGATAACTTCGGCAGAGCCAGTAGATACAACAGCCATTAGAACCATCACTATCACCATCATTTCACCAGCCTTACCAAACATTCTCTGTGCTACCACTGGTAGTACCAATCCTTAATGCAAAATGTCTTTTTTACTCAGAAAATATGAATGTATCTGTAGCAGAATAACGTCCATTAGATGAAAAGAAATTAATAAGATTTGTTTGTCTAGTAGTTAATTACTTTACTAAAGTAATGATTATTGCCAGGGTGAAGAATATTTGAATTGCGAATACAATTAACACCACAAAGGATTTTCTTTACCTGCATTAACATCAGTTTCATTGAGCAAAGGTTGGCCCTGCTGTGCACCCAGGGCTGTGTAGGCAAGACCCATAGTAGTTGCTAGTGCAAAAGGTATAGCGAACCAAACGAGGCCTCCGGCTAGAAACCCCAACACTCCTTGTCTAGGCTTTGCGGCTACACCACTCTGCCAGTACGCCTGATCTACGTATGTTGTCCCAAAACAACCTGTCAAAAATAAATATAGGTACGCTGAACAATACATATTAAAACTATAGAATAAACTCTTATACAGCACATTTCAATTTTCCATAGCTTTATTTTTGTATTTTGACAAAAGGTCATTGTTTTAATAAGATATATTTTCAGAAACAATTAGTACTTTAAACAAAGTATATTTTTTATATCTTTTTTCTAAATTATTTGATTACAAACATGCACTTTCATACCAGCGACATTTATAAGTCCAAACATAAATCCAGAGTTAGAAACAAGTGTCAGGTAGCTTTGTTCTTCATTCCCCTCTGGTCCGTCGCTGCAGGACAAATACTCAAATACTTTCTCTTCGGAGCCTAAATCAAATCGTACAAATGAATTGTAAGTGGACGCTGTTTCTTACTATGTGTGTGAAACGCACTTCATAGTTCAAACATTATTCTGAGTGTCATAATAAAAAAATCAATTTTAGTAAAATTGCATTTAACATTTTCAAAGGCTTTTAGGTTAATTTTCTAAAAATAAAAATAAAACAAGGCAACACTAACACATAAATGTATTGATATTTTCCGTTTCTGTTTTGTTTATTTTATGTGATGCAAAAATAACCTCTTGCATACACTATCGCGGCTGGTTTCGGTTTAATCTTTATCCACATCAGTTGTTTATAATTGATATGACCACTTATAAGCAGGTTAATGAGGTTATCCAGTAAGCAAATCATTCGTAAAAGGTGCTAGAATGACATCGTTGACACTAACATGGTTGGTTTATCTAATCTACCACCGATGATTAAACTATACAATCAAGTCTGATACGTCAGTTTAAATTGTTAAAATAATTATTGGAAGTAACGATACATACAAAACTAAAAGTGAAATTCTTTTATATAATTTCTTAACTGACATAAGGGTGTGGTATAGTACTGACAGGTAAGAAATACTCTCCGCTTGAAAAATAGTTTTAGTGATCTTCCTTATTTTGTCTTGTTATGATCGAAATGTTCTGACTATTTAGCATCGGTTTGTCGTTTTGATGCGGTAAAAATAGTCTGCGCATCAAAATTTCAAATCGGTGTAGTAAAATAGCCGATAGATACCGCTGTGACCGATATAATATCTCAAATTAAGGATGGCTTTTATTTTCATAGAACAACGATATGTTAGAATCTGCTCTTTTGACTTAATATTAAAAATAGTTTACTTTGAAGTATTTAAGTATATTGTTCATCATGAATATTGTTTTAGCAAAAAAAAAATATCAATTTGTAGCTTGACCACTAAAATTAATGGATTATAGTTCATCTTGTTATATTTTTCCCCGGACTCTATATTAAAGTGACATTATGCAAACAGTGAGAGTAAAGGTAAAAACAAAATAAGTTTACATTTTTACATATGTTTGTTTTCATTTTCATATTCCACTTTCAATGAATATTTAATAACTCATGTGGTACATGGAAATGTCAGAATATATCTATAACGCTGATTTAATAAAAAAAAATAGTGGTATAGTCATTTTATGCTTTTTTATATTTTATCCTTAACATTTGTATTCAGTTTTAGGTCTGTCACCATTAACATATCCACTCTTTTGAAAAGTATGGCTAATTCACCTAAAATAGACAACGAAAAATAAGCATTATGTCACTTTGCGACAAATCATAATACCAAATGTTTAGTCCTTGCTTGTTTCGCGTTCATTGCAGAAATATGAATTGTTTAGTGGAACTACGTTCCAAAGTGTACATCAATATTTATATGAACATATACATAAAAACATTTATAAGTTTGATAAAACCTACCTAGTGGATTACTAATATCATTTCCACTGTCATCGTACACACGTATTACAAATACCAACATCATCAGCATGATAATTGCTGTGTTGAAAAACGAGACATAAAATGTGGCACCTAGACCTCCTACATACGTGTATGTCCCTACAATAGCTGTCATTAACAAAGCCGCGTATTCTATCCCCATATCCTTTGTTAATCCAGATAAAACAGCCGACCCACCTGCAATACGAATGGTATTTGAATTGCTTTTCTTCAATTCTTTAATTATTGGAAAAAATACTACGACAAAATTGGTACTCTCATGAAATATTTGGCGAAATATTTTCATTTTTCTTTTACCTAAAATCTGAGAGCTCAAATCATCAAGTCAAAGCGTCAGTCGCAGAAAACAACCCTTGACAAAACCTAGCCATATGGATTATAAGTAAGGTATTTAGCAGAGCACCGACAAATGAAATGTTATCCACAAACAAAATATTAATTGATTGTATTTTTGAGAATGATTGGGTTTTGAGTTTTTACAACGTTCAGTTATGCTCCTTATCTAAATACCAAAATGCATCATTTACGCTTTGAGTAAGCAAGTTGTCAACATTTTCCGATATAACATTTGTTTTCATAATTTGAAAACTATTAAAATGGTATTTCTATAATTTACAAGTTACAAGTAGTTTGCTACATTTATGAAAAAAGTGCATTCTTCTATTGTCCCTATTTATTTATTTGGTTATATACATGGACGACACGAAGTGTTAGATTAGAAATGATTTGTTTAAAAAAATGGACTAACGTTTTAATTACAAAGTTGTGTCATTTATCAGTTTGTTGAAAGTCACACCAACGTTATCATTTAGAGAACTCATCACAATATGTAGATGAACCCTATACATCATTAACATCGTATGCTGTTTTTCTGACAATACTTCATACACCATGGAACCTTCTGATTCTTTTGATAGACAATCAATATTTTAACTTTACTGAATTAATCACTTATTAAAATTAATGTTTTATGAATTTAAAAAGAATGTGTATACTAACCTGTCATAGAGTTAGCTGTTACAATGATATTGGTAAGCAATGCATAAACCACAAAAACTTTGTGCGTATTTGATCCGAACCGGGCTTTAATCACTTGCAGAAATGTTTTGGCACCAGGGGCTCGAATCTTTAGTTGAACAGATACCATGGCAAACAGGAGGATTTGTATCGTTGCTCCTGCGGCATACCAAAATGGCCCACTTATCCCGTACTGAAAACAAAAAGAACGAGTATAGACATTGTTTCATCACATTGTAGCAAAGACCTTTAAAAACGTCTTAAAGAATTTTTCTTTTATATTAATTATATCTCTGTAATGTGCTAATGCTAATATATTTGTAAATTGCCATATCTTTCAAAATCATTTATTCTTGTACGTTAGTGTTGAAGATAGAACGCCGCTTAAACCAGTGCTAGAAGGCGCAACAGATCAAATGCATCACAGACGAGGGACGAAATTGTAATATTTCATTTCAAGAATGTAAAACATATATTTCGTGCAACAATTAATGATGTGGCGCAAAAGTGCATAATGATTTTCCCATAATTGCTATTTGAAAAAAGCAATTTACGTGCATAGTAGTAATTTGTGATCAGTAATGACCTTGGACGATATCCTTAATTGACGTGAACATTTTTAAACAAGTTTAAAGTGCAAGCTTTCAAAAATAAACTGTTACGTAAATCTCTATATTCGATGATTATTGCTCTTTACCATGAAAAGCTTTTCGTTTTTTTTCTACAAAGCATTGCTGAACGAATTAGATGACGAACAAAGAAACATCATTCTTGATTTACCTGCCGGTTAAACTGATATTTAGAAAGAAGTTCAAATACAAAAAAACCTAATTATTTGTCTTTTTTCATAAAGTAATTTATATCATTCACAACGCTTAAGTCATGAAAAAACTTCCTTGTCATAATGTTAGTCTAAATATTAGAGAGCTACTCCAAAACATCATATATGTAATTAAATACGATGTAAATTATCAGAGCTCTGTTGACATTGCCAATCTTAATATTTTCATACCTGACATCTTAGATCTTAGTTAACATAAACATTGTATATATCAAAAAGAGCGTTGGCGTATTAAGGGGAGGGGGTTTAGTAAAGGGGGCGATGGACTTGTGGTAAAGGTTTCCACCTCTCATGCTAAGAACCAATTGTTGTACACGACCAGGATCTCTCACATAACACACATCTCTTCACAATAAAATTTATAAATAAATTAATTTATAAATAATGTTTAAACCAAAATATCACACGTCATTTCATTCACCAAAAATCAATTTATCAGAAATGTCAAACATTCATTTAATAATATTTTGATAATGGATTAGGAAAATGTAAGATATCTAACAAGTGAAGAAGTAGCACAGAATATGAAAAAATGTGTTTGTAAAGGTAGCAAAATGGAAACAAATTAGTATTTTGACTTCAATACATTATTCTTATTCTCTGTAACAATGCCAATTGCTACCGTAGTAAACCAGCAAATTTTTAAGATAGTTTTTTGTATATGACAAGTGGGTATTTGTTTTGTAACAGTAACGAGGTACCTAAAATAAAATTAAAAAAGTTATTGAGAAATAAATGATGGCATTATGGGCAGTTAAAGACAAGACCGGTGAATGCCATTTATTTCAACTAAAAAAAGCGAACATAATATTTTTTACCTTATAACTTTGAGATAAAGAGATAAATTGCTTTAAACATAAAATCAAACATCAGTTATTTAATTATAATGATATATCGCATTTCTACTACTCGGCATTTCTGTTTCTGTAACCTTCTATAACCTTGACAATGAATTGACAATATCAGACTAAACTGATTTGAAAAAAGTCTGTTTTCCTTACATCGTATCTGATTATGAGATTTGATTGTATTCATTATTATCCTTGTAAGTAACATTTCAGCTTATCTTCTCATCCGTTTTTTTTGTAATCTAAATAATAATGATAATTTGATACTTTATTTTAACGGTTGTTTCTATGTATATGTCCAATGCTCAAGTCGACTTAATTGAATTGAGATGCCGTTAAAGAAAATCTCGTAGGAGACATTAAAACGGTTGTATCGATATGCATCAGTTAAAATATTAATATTGATATATATAATATAACTATTTCTTTCTACGTACTTGTGTAATAAAGTCGTACTTAAGTGCACAGCCATTAGCACTTACACTTGATAAAACTTATGATAATGTTCCATGTGTGTGCCATCAATAGGAATTTAAATGTCGTAATATGTCAATTATCATAATTAAAAGAGGTTTTTAAAAATTTACATGACTGCACAATGAATGCTAGAAATTTTTTACAAAAAATATACTTTCATTTTAAGAATTATTACGGATTTCATGATATAAATTGATATTCAAGTATTTATACCCTGGTTGAAGTCAAAATTTAGACTGATACAGTTCAATTGATTGCAGACGTACATTACAATCAGTGTAAGAATTAATGTGGTCGATAGCTTCCAATTTAAAGTCGTGAGAATTTTAACCGTCAGATAATAAAATTTCGCGGGCCACTTTTGGATCCGCGAGATTTTATGTATAAAGTGTCGCAGCTCAAGAAGACACTCTCGAGTTTTCCTGTCATGATACTTCTGTCGTTAAAAGTCGAATCTTACGAAGGAAACCGCGACATTTCCTGTCTACATAGTAGACTAAGCCACGCAAACATATGCCTACTTTAGGCAGCCTAATGCGACCATTATAATCCGCGATAATCTGTTCTGATACATACTCTGTAAAAAGTCAAGTTTGAGCATAAAGCCTAGACTTTTTATGCCTAGAAATGCCTCTGCGCAAAAAGTTATGGCTTATGAGTCAAACCAAGGGTGCTGCTGGGCGTTAAAGTAAAAAAAATGTTCCTTGCATATTCCAGCAATTGTTATAAAATATCGAGGTTTATACGTTCCCAGCGACATTTTGTACGATTTCGACAGAAAATCTCGCGGATTTTTAAGTTGCCCACGATATTTTATGATAAAACTATAAAATTTCTTGCGGGTTTGAAATGGCCGCAACCGGTCATCATACATAACAGAACACCTCAATTTCACCAGTGATTGGTTTTGCTTTTTAGGAATGAGAAGGAGGAAGTGGCATGTAGACGGAGAAATGTTTCCGAGAACAAACTTATCTTATCAATACTAGATATATTTTCGCTGAATATTTTGATAAGAAAATGCGGTACAGATGGAAAGTACATCAGACAGCTGCCATACAACAATTTTGTGAGTTTGAGGCCTTTTAGATAATAAATATTTTATATGATTTACAACATTGTTAAAATTACAAACTCTTTAATCTTTACTCGCATGTTTCTAGTGGAGGAAAATTAATTTGTAAATGTTAAGATACAAACTGAATTGTTTCTTTTAATCTTGCAATTGTTTTCTTTTTTAAATAAAATGATATTATTAAGCCCACAAGGTCATTAAGGCGAGACAAGTTAGTTCAAAGGCCCATTATTTTTCAAAAAAGCTTTTATCCGCATTTTTCAAATATTTTCTATTTTTTGCGTACTTTTATTATTTATTTGCCAATTATCTGAACCATCTTTTTCTTCTATTGGTTGTTGGCAATAAGTACAATTGTAATGATGTAATATTTTGCACGGAAGTTAAAATACTACTTTGTTCACATTTTGCTACTTTTATGCCAAGTACTTTCTAAATTAGCATACTTTACTTCATATGACATGCATCTAACATGCTCTAAAACCATTATATAAACGTTGTAATACTTATTTATATATTTCACAAAGTATATCTACGGAAGCGTATCAGGGCCTACAGTTGGTGAGATGTTTTGCGCTAAGTCGACTTATTTTTATTCGCATTGATAAGATGTTTTTGTATTTCTAAATAAAATTTACTGACAAAGATGAGAAGCTTTTAGGCATTGCAACTGAATTTTTCTCGAAATGTTTGAAGCTTTTGTCTCTTCGACAAAAAACCTGTCGAAACTTCTTGATTTCACGACTTTGCTGAAATATTTAGTAAGACACAAAGACGTTACTCGCATTGACAAATAGCTCACGAAATTCAACAAAGTTTTTTGCAATGATTAGAACCTTCTACGTATTACGTATTAATCATAACGTCTTCGTGGAATGTTTTATTTATTACGTATTAATCATAACGTCTTCTTGGAATGTTTTTGGTCAAATCGAGAAGAAACAAGTTGACATGACGTGAAACTTTTAGATAAGAGGAGGCCCTGATAAGCTTCCGTATATATCAACTTTATCTCACTTTATATTTGAAAGGTTAAGTTTGTGACATGATAATTTCCTTTTATAAAACTCTGATTATACTACCAATAATAAACACTTTTCCATGAAATATAATTGGTCTCCTCAAGAATACTATAGAACATTATGAGCTGAAAATATTTAAAGAGTAAAGAGGTACTCAAATGAAAACCAATGTAAAAAGTGTGTTTTATTTTTCAGAAAGAAAATAGGTATATGTTTGTTTTGTATAAAAAATAATAATTATAAAAATAAATAAATAAATACGATCGAATTCAACCCTTTATATGAATGAACGGAAATAAATACACTATTGTTTTGACTTTTTTGTTGCAAAACTATTCCAGTTTAAATTATGATGTATTTCTCATACATTCGACCGGTACCAAGGGGTGTAAGAGATGTTGCACCGTCATGGTCTCTCATGACCAGACTCAAGTAAATATATCAGAGATATTAAACGCATCTGTACGTTTTTGTTACCATTGCATAAGGGAGTTGGTGGGTCATCCTTAATGGCAATTTGAATACTGGTTTTCGAATCTTAAACATGATTGCTTTCAATATCTCGATAAATCATTTCAATATATCTATTATTCATTTAAAGCCATATTCCTTACAATTCATTTCTAATTTTCTTTTGTAATTAAATCATTGATTGATTCACTAAATCGGAATTTGATAATTAATTCAATAAATAACTCAAAGCAAATATCACATTTATTATTACATTCAAATATAAGAACTAAACGTTTTTTTATTTTCATTGACAGTAACATAATTTATAGCAAAATGTTTGCTTAACACATCATTTTGTAGTTTATATAGGATGTACTAAATTACTAAAATTAGTTTTACCTTGCTAGCAACGACACAGGAATAGAGAAGTGTTGCAGCCCAGGTCCATTGTGACACAATAGTTGTCGCAGTAAGTCCAACACTCACTTTTCCTCCTGCATCAAAAGCTGTATCTAGAGTGTTCTGAAAATGAAGCAGATACAAATGTTCATGAAATGTTATTTTTTCGCCCTTTCCTATATCAATAATTGACAGTGTTTTTGGTCTTGTTGTTATTTTCATGATTAATAAGAAAGTTTCTTTTGATAAAAATATGCATCAGTTGGCATTTTGAATCAGACAATGTTTGTATTGTTGAAAAAAATCAAATAAAAGGAAAGATGTCACATGAACGTATTCATTTATTTACCTAAAGTATCGCAAACCAACTTAATGAGGAATTAAATAAGACAACATTGTTGTATGTTTAACGGGAAATTTCGTCCTTTTAGAGAACGAATCAAAAGCATGTAAATGATGTTTAGTTCCTGTTATAAAGACATCATGATAGTTCGCTATTCTAAGTAATTTTACCTCGATAAGTTCATCTGGCATGATTGTTATCATATTTCCTTTCATGGTTGCTAAATGAAAAATTACTATCTTCATGAGATAAAATAGCCTAATTGAATACTGACGTTTTGAAGACTTTCTCAAACAAATTTAAATTTTATAAGTTCATAAGACCTTCATAAATAGAATACCGTGATATTTCCCAATCCGATAGCGTTGTTGCCTCTTTAAATTCATTCTTATTATATTATTTCTTTTCATGAAATTATCTTATTGCACGAATTTTTGTTTTATTTTTAGAAATTTGGCAATGTAAATTTATTAGTGTTTATGAAAATTTCCATCTATTTTTCAAAGATTGTAGAAATGTTAACAAAATATTTTTTGCGTAATATACAAAAAAAGGATATAAAATGTAAACATATTCTAGAAATCAGCCTAAAATAATTAGGTTTTGAAATGTTCATACCCACTCCCTCCATATATTTTTCTTTATCTATGGTACCTAATAAATTCAGTTTCCGTTGTATAAATTTCTATATCAGAAAATTAATTTAAATGTAAAAGGCCTAAAATTGGCACATTTTCCATAAGGACTATATTTAAAATATTGATGAAAACAATAGAAATGCATCATTTTGATATTTTTTATAAATGCTGCTTAAAAAAAAGATGATAAAATATGATAAACAAGATCAACAAGGAAAGGCGGCGTTCACAAAGTTCTAAGTGATTCAGGATGAATATGTATCTTGTAAATAATATTTTGTTCCAGAACACTTTTTTTCTGCTATATAAATAAAATACTGTAATATCGGATTATGTTCTTCACATTTGCCAACAGTTTTCATAATAATTCTTTTATGGTTTGTTGTTATTGCAAATACTAAATACTATCAAAGAAGATATTCATTCTCTTACAGACTTTTTCATTATAGACCAATTCATTTTAAAATGGTATCTAAATTATAATTTCAAGAATCAAAATATTCATCAAGGAAATTAATATTGATATCCATATTATATTGATTACCAAGGCAATTAATTAAATGACGAACAATAAATTTAAAACAGCGCACTTTGATGTACTGGTGTTTGAATTAAAATAAAGCTTTGCAGTTTGTTTTTAATTGTTAGAATGATTCTTTTGAATTTGTCAGTCACAAATAGCATGTGTTACTGTATGGCTTGATCTGTTTTGCATTTATAGTAGTTCAGTTGTATGACTTTAAATATATATCATACAAAAAAACCTGACATTATCTAGATACAAATATAATGCAATTAAAATATTTTTAATATTCACGGAGTTTTAAATTTCTTTTCATATTTTATGTACAATAACAAAATCGAAAAAAGCTGTTGATAAAAAATAATTTATTAGACCATGCTTTTCAGTTCTTTTTATAATTACATGTACTTCAAACGTGCAAAGATTTTACTTTAAAACCATAATCTTTAATTATCATAATTTACAGAAGACATACGTTGTGTTTGGTCAATAACACTAGAATGTTTTTTATTTATTTTCCATTGACATTTTTAAAAGTGGGACAAATTTTAATTCTAATATGGTAGTTTTGGTGAATTTTAAATTTAGAAACATCAGCGGATGTGCTCATACGGCGGTTATTATTTCGTGTAAGTCATTTCCTTTTGATTTCTTAAAAAGAACTATATATATATATTCGCACCTGGTCTTTATAAACATGCTTCCGTATGAATTTAAAAATAAAAGCAACAACAGTAGCAAATGTTCCAAATCCAACAACTAATAACAATGTTTCATGAAGCTCAATAGAGGGCACCAATCCTTGAACAACAGTATAATTCCCACGTGCAAAAAGTGCCTGGCACTCACTTGAGTTCGACCTAAGCATTGTGTTTGTTAAGATATACGAGTATATTTATTTCAAATTATTTTAGAATACAAAATACAACTAATTCACTGCCGCTTTTAATCCAAATGATATACCTCTGACGATTTTTTTATATTTTAGCAACGATAAGTTAAACTACTTAAACTAAACTAATTCAAACTAATTAAACGTCATTGTCAAATAATCTCCTTATCCGAATCATTGAATATGTATATTATATATATATATTTTTTTCTACGGAAGACCGATGGGGACATTTCAGCTTCATGAATTCCCGATATCATATTCGTGAAATCACAACTTTAACTGTGTTAGTTCTCGTTTTCAAAATACGGAATTTAAGAATTCACGATTTCAACTTCACTAATTCAATATTTCAACTTCATGAATTCAGTATTTCAACGTCACGAATAAAACCATGCTAATTCGCGTTGTGAAATTGTGAATTCACTAAGTTGAAATCGTGAAATTCAAAACCAGAATCCATGAAGTTATTGTCGAGGCAAAAAAAGTCGTCCTGAACATTGAAAAAAGTTACATCTCCAATCCTTTAAGATCGTTCAGTACGATTTTTTTTATGTAACAGTTTTGTGTCCCTTCTTGGTTTGTCGTCAACGGTAGCTATCCACTTTTTTCAAACTTGTCCCCGGCTTTTTGGTCCCTTCCCCTACTCCACCCTTATCCCTTTTTGTCTTTATAATTAATATTCATAATTTATTGTTTTCTTTAATGTCTTTGTCTAGTATCGTCAATAAACAGCCTCAATCAAACCGAGTCTGCAACAATTTCAATCTTGTCGTTTTGGACGTTCTTTATTCTATGATTTCTTATATTGAATTGTTATCAATAACGCCCCGTCCGTGCTTTACCCTTGTGCCATTTCATATTTGTGTTTAATGACATGCTGGGCTCTTTTCTGGTGGTCCTGTCACTGCAAAAATATATAGATATACGGAAGTGTATGGGTCATTAATATTAGGGTAATTTTACGAGACATGTGAGATACGGAAATGTACGGCGAGTCCGTACACAGTATGACTTACATATATGTACGGTGATCTGTATCCTCGTAATGTACGGGAACATTTCAGTACGAAAGTTGTAGAACAAGCCCGTATACTACTAAAACCGGAATGCAGTATTCTTAAAAATACAGACACTGTATATAGAGAATTAAAATTTACTTCTGAATTATCAAGTTCCTACAAGAGGAAACAAATCTATCATTTTTCAGGCATTGTCTGTATAACATGAAATATTAAAGCTTTAAATCAATGGAAAATTTCCTTGATTTATTAACATGTAAATTGTTTACTGATAACAGAACATGTAAAACATCGATAGATCTTTGACAGCGTCAAAATGACTATATTTAAATATCTCTTTGTTTGTATAAGATATACAACGGAACAGGGTATACTAGCTCAAAAACACTTCGTTTGCGTTTTTGCACATACATTTTTGCACATTCATGCTGTTTAACATCCGCAGATATGTTTTACATCATTTCAGCACATGTCATGTCTGAAGTACACAAATTTTGAGTTTTGCTGTTCAAATAACTTCAACGTTACCACAAATTTGGCTATGCAGCTGATAATGTATTATAATTGTGAGTAATGTTTTGTATTCTGTGTTTATGATGAATCTTGTTAATTTGAATTTAACATTGTTATTTTTATCATTATAACATTTAAAAATTATAATTAGGAAAAAGAGATAAATTGTATGAAGCTTTTGTTTTTTTAAACCTAAGAGTCGGATGTGCTTTTTAATTCAATGCCTATAAGCTGCCGTTTCAAACAAAACTGTTGCTTAACTTTATTAAAATAATTTTAATTTAGCTAAATTGTTGATATGAGCGTATATTATATTATGTCAATATATTTTTCGTTGTTATTTGAGTTAGACTCTGTCAAATCGTTGTAATAATAAACTAATAAGTGAAAGACTGGAAACATTGGTCACTCAGAATATATCACTAATAGTGTTATAGCTTTGGTCATTTTTTTGTGGCCTACGTAATAATTTATGATTGAATTTTCTTATAAATGTATTGAATATTGTGTATTGTTCTTTAAAGCATAGTTCTCTATTCAAATACAATTACCATACTTAAACAAGTAACATTTTGACCACAATGGTGGCGGTTTTCAGCATTTTAAAGATATCGGTATATATAGTTCTTTTTTCATAGCGTAAATGGTAAGTAAAAACCTCAATAAGGCTTAATAAAGCGCTAATAAAAATTTTCAAGGAACATTAAAGCCCTGATAAAACACTCTCCTAATCGTATTTTCTACCACAAGAAAGAGTACTTGAAGTCGACAAATGTACTCTCATCTACTCAAGTATATACACTTGATATAATGTCCTTGCAATAGGGAACACTTTCAGGGGTAACTTACTTTAAATAATCAAACACTTATCACATTTATGCTTTTCAATGTTATTTAATTTCCAGTTTCAAGATGTATTCTAAGATTTTCCATTTATCTATAATTGTAATATATTGTGGCTGATATATAAATTCTCTTATTTGAATAAACAAGAATAAATAGAAGAAGGAAGATATCACCTCAAGTGGATATCATTGTTCAATATAACGGACATTTCAAATAAAAGTATATAATTAAGAGACCATTTTTCTGTGTATTGGATAAGCGGATAAGACGCTTGAAGTTGTTGACATTCCGTCCTGCTTTATATAAAACAGGGAAATAATGATATAATAAAAATTGAGGATATTGAAGTTTCCTTTTTCTATAGATACATAATGATTAATATGCATTTTCATCGAGTGGTACATGTATGAACATAAATATTTCATGAGCTGCAGTAGCAACGAGTGAAATAGGATAATTTTATTCAACAAGATGAAAATCAATCCCCTATAATTACAGAAAAACTTAGATTTTCTGTTTATAACGCGTATATCTTTTTTTAACTTTTACATTTTTATTTCAAAGAATTCCCTTTAAATTGAGTGTATTGGATTATTGTAAAAGAAACTAGTTCGGCAAAATACCAGTGAAAATACGGAAAAAAATGTTTCACTGCAGTAACAAAATATCTTTTAATTGAAAATACGGAAATACGGGAAATGAAATGAAAAGCATGCATTGACATGTAGGTGAAAAAATATTTTAAAAAATCCGACACCATATGGTTTATTTATGTATAGGCAGAATTGCTCGTAACGGTTTATCGTAATGCCTTGATAATTAATTAATTAATGTTCTTATGGCACAATCCAAATCATCTAACAATACAAAACTTTTAAAGATACATTTCTTCAAAACGACTTTGTTCTTTGTTTCTAAAAATCAACGATAAATTGAAAAATCCATATGTTTCATGACAGTGCTATGCATCAGCAGCTCTTACAGCGATGTGTTTTGTATAAAATGGGATACAGTTTCCCTTTAGGTGGTTAATTCTGTGTTCTCAACGCCGATCAGATCAACTCGATCAAGCACGTTCAAGCGATCGGGTATCGGTCTGCATGCGTGATCGGGGGTGGTCGGAGCGGACTACCTTGGTCGGCATGGCTCGGACTTTCTACCCGAATTTTTTTTTACATGTCAAAAAATTCGAGTAGCGATCGAGTAGATAAGCGGTCGAGAAGCGATCGTATAGTAATCGAGTAGAAGATCTAGTTGATCGAGAATAAATCGTGTAACGATCTACTTTGGTCGGGTATACATCTCTTACCCGATCTGTACAGAATCATCTCGACTTCTACTCGAGCATTATCCGATCGCATCCCGATCAACTCGACCTCTGTTCGATCTATTGTCCAGAATAACTATAGACTACTACCCGACTGCTACAAGACGACACACGATCGCTTCCCGATAGTTATTCGACCATAGACGAGTTCACGTGACCTATAGATGTAGACTTTTTGTTGGTGTCTCATTAGCTGTTACAAATTTGAAGATAGAGCATGCAGTAAGAGTAGTAGGACATGTACAATGTAGTCAGAAGTACCTATTGAAACGGAAGAGCAGGTGCTAGAAAATACTCTATTACAGCCATATTATAGCCCTGACCCTCTGAAGCTCTAACCATCTGGACCACAACTGCAACTGCTCAATCTCCATCACGAACTGAATTGAACCAGGAATGTTAGAAGAAATTTTTCTTAATAATTCGATACACGACTATGCACGACTCGATTACGATCATTACGATCTGGTCGGTTTGAAATCTGGTAACGATCGAGCAGAGGTCCAGTTAGTCTAGTTGAGATCGTGAATGGCTCGTGTATAGGTCTGGGAGATCGAGAAGAAGTCGGGATATTGGTCGGGTTGTCGTCGAGAAGAAGTCATAATACATCGTGTAGGGTCGACTTGAGATCGTGTTGGAGTCGTTAATGTGCATTTAATCCAGCTTGGTCGGGCTTCATCGGGGAATTAATGTAATCGGGACGATCGAGTTGATCTGATCGGCGGTGAGAACATACCAAAATCTACTTAATACCAAACTATTAAAGCTAGAGTAACTAATCATTATCTTATCAAAATATTTGTAAGTTTGACACATGTTTATTTTCCTTCAAGCAGAATCTATGAACATTGAATGGCTTACTGAAAATATTATGTAGATTAATATTATTTCCAGTCATTCAACAGCTGAATGGATGTATCCTTAAATAACCCTGTAGCAGTTTGTTGCATTAGAAAATGAGAAAGTATTCATCAAAATGCTCATACCGTGCTGACAGCATAATTTACTTTCTGATGAAAGCTTTGATATCAATAAAACACTGAAGGAAGTAAAATCATATTCTGTTATGTTATACATGGCAAATAAAAAGCTTAACATGTATAAATGTTATTGCATTCTATTTCTGCGAATGTTTGCATCTTTATACATAATTATACATTATAATAAAATGGCAGCGAAGGAAGGAATGGTCAGCTGTGCACTGCTACCTAAAAAAATGCTAGCTAGACTAATGTCTGTGTAGATGTTGTTGAGAAAAGGGGGAACCTTATCATACGTCCGTACTAGTAGTACTTGTTTTATAATGTGACAAGTCGGGTAGGCTTCAGTCAAGTTCGTGATGTGCCAGGAATCCGACACCATGTGTTTAATTTATATATAGGCAGTATTGCTCGTAACGGTTTATCATAATGCCTTGATCATTAATTAATTAATATCCACACATCCAAATCGTCTTAAAATACAAAACTTTAAAAGATACATTTCTTCAAAACGACCTCGTTTCTTTGTTTCTTAAAGTCAACAAATTGATATATTGAAAAATCCGTATGTTTTATTACAGTGCTATGCATCAGCTCTTAAAGCGATGCGTTTTGTCCAAATTTGATACAGTTTCCCTTTAGGTGGGGACAACGTGTATACGCATGATTTAATCAAGCATTGTTCAAATATGTCAAATATGTTAACTAACTAAATCCTTTTTTGCATGCAGAGATAAGAAAATATGTCTTTCCACATTAGGGATTGTAAATAGAAAATATTTTGCAACAAAGCCAGAAATTGGTCATGAAGTGTAAGAAAATGTTTTTATGTACTGTTTTTTTTATTGACGACTCTTAAATAAATCGCTTACAAACCCTATTACAAGTAGAGAAACTGATAGCTAACAGCATTGATCCTGATCAGACTGCGCAAATGCGCGGGGTGGTCTGGATGGTCGCAAACCCACTATGTTGGTTTTGTCATGAGGTGGCGCAAATGATATAAGACTCATTTCCATGTTTTAATAAGCATTCACAAGAATAATTCTGGTCTTGTTAAGGAACCATTCTACAAAACTAGCGTTAAAAATCTTACTAAAATCATTGACAATTGAAACACCTCCAGTACTCTCATTAAAGTTATTCTTCAACTTTCTTGAAATGTAGACCTATGCTAATAATTTTTAGCAGACTTAATTTTTGTTCGCAGACTTAATTATAATCGCTGTAATAATACACTTAATAATATATAAAGATGCTCTTTTTCGAATATCAATGTTAATTGAAAAGTAGCTTAAACTCTACAAAATGGCTGCATTGAACTGAAAGATAAATTGACTTCAATTATTGCATATCATCAACGAAAAAGTCATTTGTGAAACCGATTTACGCTTGACCTGTTGATTTATTATTAAAAAGATTGGTTTGTGCGCGGCTCATTCAATTACATTATGATGCTAGTACATTTTGTATTTTTATTCTTTGATGTGCAAAATTGCACTCTCTTGTGAGACGACGTTGAAGAGGCTCGATTGATTTCTATAAGATATAAAGATTTTTCAAAAATATAAATCATTAATGGATATGGTACTTGATTTATTGGTTAAGAAGCAAAATAAGATGATACTAAGAGAACCTACTATCGAAGTATTATACACAAATTAGCATTTTGGTTTAGTATAGTAATTTAGTACATGTATCTCGTTTCACTGTGTATTTTAGATTTTCCTGTTGGTTGAACAGATAAAAACATTATACATGTCGTTTGTTTTGGTTATTTTTGATGCAATGAAAAATTATAGAGTGAACATATAAAAGTAGTATTGTTTATGTGCATGTAGCCTGGAACCCCGTTGTATCGATCTATTTACCCATAAATCACAACTGCAGTTAAAAAATTTAAATTTCCCTGAATCTTTATTTTGTATCATTTATTTTGATTCTTTGTCATAAATATTACATGGCAAACATCACTGATATAAAGTTTTAGCTTTGGAATATACGGTTATTTACAGACATGTCAAACAGGTTGAAGAATTAGGTCACGCCATTATATCGATGCATTGTGAGAATCGCTCAGTTAATCAAAGTTTTGGAAGTCAGACCCATCTTTATGCTAGATTTTTCAGTCAATTAGAATAAAAGATGTCTGTTTTAAAATGTCAGCATAAATTTAGGAACTTTCAACAGACAGTAAATGTGTTTTTAATAAGAACACACTATTTATAAGTCTATTTATCATCTACAAATTCTGACGGTACTGGAAACATGTTTTTGACCATTTTTACGGCACAAAACAAATGCGAAAGATTTTCGTGACACTGTTGTAAATATTAGCAATCAGTAGCTAGTTCATTTTCAAAAAAAAAATCTAAAGATTTTTAAATAGATCGATACAATGAATAGCACGACACAATGGGGTTCCACAATATGCTCTTTAGTGGTCGAGCATGTGTATTTTATTCAATATTTTCTATTTGATAGTTTTCTGTAACACATGAAAAAAGCCACATTATATCTGATACTTATAAAATTAAACAAAAAATAAACATAAATATAAAAAGAAGAAATATAACATATAAAAGTTAAAACGATTATTTGCTTTAATCTTTTTAAGTGATTTCCACTTCAATCATTATATAATGCATTGAATTAAATATATTAAATTCACTCCTTATATAAACGGTGACGATATGGGGAAAATCTATTTAAAAGCAATAAAAATTGACCTGAAAATTGTAAATTTCGTTTTAGCTAATACTTTATAAATTAATCTCTTCCTTCAAATAAATTCAGATTGTTTAAGAATTACTGTCTCTGTAAATCAAAATGAATGTGTAATCATAAATTTTCATTATTATTGCCTTGAAGCCATGGAAATCAGTTAAGTGCTCTTTTTTAGCAATTTCTTCATTTATTCAAAGGCTGATATTCCAGAACACGTGCTAACATTTATGAATAATTTTGATCATTATGAACATATATAAATATATGTTATTTTCCTAAAGATTTACACAAACCACATTCCAGGAAATATACATGTAGTTAGATCAAACTAGAAAAACTAAGAAAACCTACAACACTTATAGCTTACTTGTTTGCAAATGGTACGAAAGACTCAGTTTAAGGTTCATATACCATTTTCTTCTATTAGATCTAGGGTTGACTTATTCATCATTTGAGGATTGTGAAATTTAAATAACTTATGTTACAAATAAAAATATACAAGGAGTTTTCTTATTCTTAAAAGTATTTTATACCTGCAAGCAGTTTTCAAAATATATCACGTACACATGCTCATTATGATACGCAATAAAAGAAATCATCAAATTTAAACGCCAATATTTTAAGATTCTTTAGTTTTTAAAAACCTTGTGTTTAGGGAATCTTCCTTTTGTTTTGTATTTAACAAATTATCAAAAGTATGATTGTATAAATATATATATCAATTTATTTTAATAAACTATTGAAACCGTAGGCCATGATATTTTGTTCTTTTTTTCCTGCAATTCATTAAAAAATGACTCTTAAAAAGTATTTAGTTTATTCCTAAAGTTTAGGTTGACAACGCTAAATGACACTATTTATGTTATTCAAATTTTCCCTAGGGATATAATCATTTAACTTATCTTAACAAATCTACGTTGATTACAAAAAGTGGTGATAAAGCATATTTATATTGATTATAATATTAGTATCAATATGCTACCGGGTTAACATTATTGATCGTAATGTTCGTACTCATCTTGGTGGATTACAGCGTCTGAATCTTTTCTGTATTTCATTTTAAATTTTTTTAAAAACGAAACGCTTTTAACAAAAACAAAAAAAAAAATTAAATGGACGGATTTCTCCTTTAATTTTTGTTGTCGTACAACTCATCTTCAATACGTATTTGTAAACACATTTGACAAAATTTTATATAAATGGCAAGACATTCAATGTGTGGGTCAAGAGGTGGTGGTCAAGTCCGCTCTGAAACTTAAGTATGCAAAGAAGGATTTTAATTTTTCTTTCACATATGAAATAATCATAGATGTATGGTGTGTTGCGAACAAGACTCTGGCTTCTACGACTTAGGTCAAGGTCACTGTGGGGGTTCAAACTTTGTCAATTTTGATGTTAAAATACATATAGTCAGAGATGGTCGTTTCTGCTCCGAAACTAATATGCATGAAAGGATTATATTTTTGATTTCACATATAAAGTTGTCATAAATGTATGATGTGTTGCCCTTAAGACCCGTGTTCCTACACCTTAGTTCAAGGTCAATCCTGGGGTTGAAACTTTTTCAATATTTATGTTATATTCATATAAATGGTAGATGCTGTGTCCGCTCTGTAACTTTCATATAGATGAAAGTTTCAATTTTTATTTAAAAATATAAAGTGACCATGGATGGCCAATGATTTGTGAACAAAACCAAAGTTTCTTTGTCTAACTAAAAGGTCACTGCTGAGGTTCAAACTGTGTCAATTTTTGCCACCATACTTAACATGTTAAAGGTGGTTTATAACAAGAATCATTCGGGGGCATTTGTCACTTTATGTGACAGCTCTTGAATACGTCGCAAAAACACAGTGGCGACTTTCCAGTTTTACCGGTTGAGGTATAGAACTCAGGTGCACTTTGTGCTTTATCATAGACACAAAAGAGCACCTGAGTAGAATCGACGAAGTTCGTTTAGCTTATTTAATTTACACATATTTTTTTTAGTTTGATTGTGTAGGAAGCTATAAGCTTAAAGAAACACTTTCGAATTTGTTCCTTGAACCAACTAGTACTAAGCAATGATTGTAAAGATTTTTGCTCAAGGAAACAACGACTTGCCGCTGACTGGTTTTGAACCCATGCGGCTAGCGATCATGACGTGTTAACAACTCGGTCATGCCGTCACGTTTAGAGTACTTGATATCATCCTCACACGAGTACTATTTACTAATATTATATTCATTTTATGAGCATTCACAAATTAAAGGATAAAATAATTGCCTACTTCTACATGTACTTTTAAAATTGCCTTTAATTACATGAAGCGTAATGTTATAACTTTTATACAAATACACCATGAAGTAACGCCTCCGTTGACGTTCATACTAATGAAGATAATTTCTAGTGTTGGGAATAGGATCAGTCATGTCATGTTCAGTAGAAGCATGAATTATTTATATAAGTCTCTCTGTTATATCATACCATCAAAAAAAATCAAGCGCACCTCAGGATTGACCTTTTGTCTAGTTATGCTATGATCTTAATTAACGAGGAACTACCTGGAAAATATGATTTATAATGTTTCTATGACCTCATTCGTCCTTACTAGGAAAAGCTTTATGATACATGTACTGTAACAATAATCACCCGATTTTGTGTGTCTGCAATTCTAAATCTGAAATGGAACAGGACATACAAACAGATTGTTAGCAAAGATGTCATTTGATTGAATGTATCATGTTCAAAACTGACACAAAGTAATGAGTTTATTGGAAATGCAAGTGTTGATCATATTATGCTTGTTTAGTTGTTTACCTTCTTCATATTTATAATATCCTGTTTTAATGAATATTAATGAAGTTACCAATCAAAGTAAAGTTGTTAAAGTTAAAGAAACATTACCAAAGCTTTCATTTTAGCTAAATTATTTTATTTTGAAGCATTTTGCTCTTTGTCCTGTATGTAAAATATAACAAAACTCCTATCAGAATCACTTTTGTGTAATTTAAGTTGCTCCTTTCTTAATTTGACACAGACAGTGCTATCATTTTTTTAAAAAAATATATACAATAAGAGGTTCTTATTTTTCAACAATTGTCTACAACGTTTTTTCTTCCTGTAGTTTTTCATTATCAATTCTTGAATGAAAACTGTTTTGACCATATAATGACAAAACATTTAGAATGACTACACGGATGTATTTCAGTCAGAGCTTGTCAAAGACATTTCTTAATCTATATAACTATACATCTGTCCATACAAACCAATCAGGCATTTATACCTTAAGTTTATTAATTCTTTTCAATGGCAACACCATCATAACTTTCAAGGAATATGTAGACTAAGATAAGGTTTTAAAAGTAATCCGTGCAAAACATCTACAATCTCGTTTTCTTCTTACTTTGAACTCCTGTCATTATTATTGTCACGGATAATGTCTGATGATGGTTGATAACGTAAATCCGAATTGTGATGAAATAGAAACAGTCAGTAAAAGATGTAAATCAGCAGTAAGAGAAAGACCCTAAGGTTTTCTGAAAGCATGTATTGTTAATGCTATTCAGATGCCCGTTTGTGCCCGAGATGATGCACATGCAGGGGGGTGGGGGAAGGCACAATTAAATTTGGAAAGTCGCCGTATGAGCTATGCTGTGTTGATGTGACATTAGACCCAACAAAAATGACTTTGATATCTAGACTTGTATTTTAATATATTTTCAAGTCTTTTCCAAATTATTCCCGTATTAGTCAGGTAAATAGCACTATAAAATATGAATAGCATATACATCTGATATACAAGACACAGTATTCGTGAATTTCAATATCTGTTGCTTTCGTATATAAAACAACAATGCATAAATCATATAAACAATTATCATAATGTATCGTTCAGAAATTAATCTGAGGGGATTAAGCCGGTGCTTGGGGGTGTGAGGGATGTTGCACTTTTCATCATCCCTCATATACAGACTCAATCAAACTGAATCTGCAATTTTGTTTTCAAGGTTTTTTACCGATAAAATTTGGAAATTTGGCAACATGCATAAAGCAACTTTCGTTTTTAAGCTTTTAAAGTTATCTCAAAATTAAAAACACTGTTTTTTTTCAAATCTACCTAAACCTGAATTTCATTTAATAGTAATTTATTCGATTCATAAGATCATTTCTGTGTTATTTAAAATATGCAAAATTTGAGAAAAATCCGCAAATGCTTGTATGTGTGCATGTCTTTTAAAAGACGTTAAGATTGCAATTTGCTTGAAATATACTTGAGTATTTGCTTTCATCAATAAATCTGTTTTATGACACTCTAAGACTATCAATAACAATGTCAGCTAATGTGCTATCGGGATATACAATATTTCATGCCATGTTCCTTTCAAACATTTACAATCTAATATTTACTTATCCATTCAATTTGCATTTCAAGGATATATGGTTTTGATTGTTTATATGTCTTTAATTGACAAAATTAAAAATGAGATCATATTAATACTATGCTAATAGTAATTTATACATCAACTAGACTTTGTAAACAGTATGCTAATGATTACAATCCCAACCAGCTCTGATGAAAAGAAATTCAAAATACCATTCGTTGGTGTTAAACAACTATTCTGGACAATAGTTAGTATTATACCTATTACCTTTTTATCAGCGGCTATTGAACTTCGTTCAAGAAATTGTATTAAGGGCATTTCACTAAGGGTCAAAGGATTTAAACTAAAGAATTATTTTCTTAGTACATGTTATGAAAAAATATATTTTGCTAACATTTGACTATGATAGATATGATTATAGAATGTGACTTATATTTGAATGTTTATATTGTGTATGATGATGTATTTTGTACAAGTCTGAAATAAAGTTTTTCATCTATTCTGTTACAAAACGTCTTTTACTTTATGATATAATATTATTTAATATCTTTAGTACAAAAGTAGGTATTATATAATTATCATAACGACGTATTGGCAACAATAAAATGAAATTTTCGGAGAAATGCTTGCACTCTCTTGTCAACTTAGGATTTGTGTTCTTCTATAGTTTTTAGACAGGTAAACAAATCATATTTGATTTAGATTATTAATAATTTTTTAAGCATTGTTTAGAATTTTTTAATAAAATTAACAAACGCAACTTTTCATGCTTGTTTTACGGCTTTTAGAAGGAAAAATAAAGAACAAGTTTCCGTGAGCAACTGAGGTTACATATTGTCATTATATTGAATACAAAACAAAGCAAAATAAAACAGTATTTTGTTGAAAATGATATTCTCTTCCATATATACTAAAATGCAAAATGATGATTTTTTTTTGTATCAAAATAATATCTTACGGCAAAATATACCTAACAACATCTGACTTACTATTTCATTTGTATCTCTTTACGCTGTAATTGTTTCATTTGTAAGCATATAAATTAAATGTGCGTATGTTAACGTGTTATTTACTTCATTATTTCATCAATTCAAAAATGAAATATAGTCGTTGGAATAGGTACATGATAATCGATTTTCTAATAATCAGTTCTCATCTGAATTTCAATCAGATTTTATCATTATAATACCTATAATGTATTTTTTCTAGAATATGACCGTAAAATATAAAATCTATTTTGCTATCAATTATCTATATCATTCCAGAATATTTGATTTTATGTTGAGAAGAAACTGTTTCATATTGTTATAGCTCCCCTATGATTATACATGAGACTGAAAATTACCAAAAAGCAATTAAACGCCATATTGAATTTCTTTGATCATTTCTTTTAATGAAAGACCATTACTGTCATTCCTATGCATATTAATTTCTAAATACATATTAATCAATATTGTAATTGATGAAGAAAATAATTGATAATGGGATAAAAAAAAATATAATGTTGTTTGCTTAAATAAAAGACAATACTTTCAAATATAAAACATAAAGTAAAACCAGTGTTGTATAAATGATAAATAGTTGAATATTTATTATATTAAATGTCTTACGTTCAAATGATGGCAAACCGTTGACCGAATAATGAGAATATCAAGAAAGGGGCACCTTATGTATTCTCCGCAAGTGAAGCTGGAAAGTCCGGCAATATGACACTAGATGTCGGTGTGACTGAATACCAAACAAGCAAACACGAGCGAGAACAACAAAAACAACAGCAACAACAATAATAGCATAAATAAAAATGTTGCGTCATAATATTCGTAATTTGTTTCTTGAGAACTGAAATAAAACATTATCAAAATAATGGCTTGATGTCAGAAAATGATTTATACATGAAAAAGGACATATACATGTTATAAATTTACCTAAGAATTTAGAAATAAAAATGTATATAAATGTTTCGTTTGATGAAGTCATGTCCTTCATGCCCAAATTCGTATAAGACATTTCAAAAAATTGACCACATTTCACACACATAGTGTATGTAGAGCATGGGTTTCAATACCAAAGTACACTACATAAAAAACGAATAAAAAAAAACAACAAAAAAAGAAACAAAAAAAAACAAAAAAAAAACAAGAACAACAACAAAAACACACGCTTATTCAGTACCTAGCAACTGCGTTACCATAGCCATTGGGTGACAATTGAAATATACTATTTTAACTAAAACTTCTTGGTAGCTTTTTGTTGACTTGTTACACTGCCAACTTCGACATAAGTATCACTATCATTATCGTCATCATTAGTTTGTTCATGACCCAGGCTTCGTACTTATATAAGTTTTCATAAAATGAGGAACATGTTACACATGTACATACAGAAAAAAAGCCATTATTCGAAATAATAATATTGTGCAAATAGCGACATTTGAATGTTTAATTTTTTTAAAGAAAAAATTGAATCGCAAGTGTCGCGCACTCACACATTTATTTCATTCATTTCACTTGAATTGTTTCCCAATTTTACCATCTCGTACGTAGCAATGAACAAATACATTAAAATCTTTATTTCACAAAAAATCATTCGATTTCACTAGAATAATTTGTCTACAAATACACGTATGTGTATAAATAGACATTCTTGTTTTGAATTAGTTAAATGAATAACGACTGCATTCCGATGTCTCTAGATATTCATATATGTTTGAAGACGTTGGAAAAACTATTTTCAGAAGTTTAAATATAAACTTTTTATGTTAAATACATATAGTCAACACTTTTGATACTTCCAATTACGTTGCAAAGGTATTGTATTATTATATTATATCGTATTATTATTATAATATTATATCGTAAATATGTAAGAATCGGATGTGGCAGTATTAAACCTTCGTTGTGCAATTGATGACGTCATGCTTAATCATGTCGTTTCTATACAGGATTCGATCGTGGCAAAATTAAAGTCAAGTATTCTAACTCAAGTCTATCATGCAATTTATAATTGCATGATTGAAATAAAAACTATATGGTTGAGTGAGATGATAATTTGCTTTGGTTTAAATCTTTAATGCTGTCAAGGGACATTTTGTTGTGTGACTGTTTTAATTTAATAATATATAGAATGTTTAACCAAATACAACGACTGCCATTCAACAACACTATTGTGCCCGTATGAACTTCTTCCGATGTTAAAAAAATACTCTCTTTAAATAATTTAAGACAGTAAATTTTGATCATTACTTGTATTAAAGTCGTAATACATTGATAAGAGAGTACTGACAGAATATCATACTATTTAATCACAGAATGAATAACAATTTGTCCATTGCGCTCCAGTTGAACATTAAGGGTAAGGTTCATCACTATTTCTTGGATTTGCTTTATGGGTTAAGTATGTTTCACAAGCTGTTCGTCTAATCCCTTAGCGAGAAAAAATGATGATCACAAACAAGGTTATTTTTTAGGTTGACATCACAAAACTCATTCACTTTCGATAATTTTCAGAAGAATTTCAGCTGTTCATGATGTAAATATGTGCACTCCGTCTCCAGACTAAATTCCTATTACAAAAAAATACAACTAAGAACCAAGGTCGCTCCCGACCGGTCGCTTCCTGTTTGGTTCTTAATTGTGAAAATTTTACTATTTACTAAATAAACACTAAAATTAACCTTTCCTATCTACAAATAGAACAATTAAAGAAGCCAAGGGTCGCTCACTCGACTCTTTGGTCCGATTCTGTGAGGTTCTTAAGATGATGTTATAAGTTTTACAAATATAACACTAACATTACATTTCCTATTACAAATGACAATATTGCAGAATTATGGGTCGATCTGTCGATCTAGTCGCTTTACTGCGTTTTTAGTGAGATTCTTATTGTTATGATTTACTAAATGAACATAACTATTACCGTTTCTATAAAATGACAATTGAGAAACCGTGGTCCGCTGCCGACAGTCGCTTCCCGACTGGTCTTTCCTGTGATTCTTAAGTTGTTGATGAAGTTCAATAACATATTAACACTGTGAGATTCTTAATTGTTATGATTTCACTAAATAAAGCACTAACATACTCCTATTAAAGATAGACAATATAGAACAAGAGTCCGCTGCCCGAAAATATATATAGAGAATATAAATTATTGGTTAGAAAGTTTACCATAATAAAAATATATTCTGACAAATACACAATACAGCAAGTAATCGAGCAGAAATTTCTTATTGAGAGTTCTTAGATTAAGCAGCCATCCGAAATCTTGCACCAACCGGGATATGTGGACAACTTCACTACCATATTAATATTTTGCTCCTACAACACTTAAAATCTATTTCATGCCGATAGATTTAATTAGAATTATAATAATTGACCCATTTGACAGCTAATTTAATTTTTTTCATTATAAAGTGGTAATTTTTAAAAAAATTTGTCCGTGCTGGAAATTAATGGTAATTTGCGGATTATGCTGTCCGACGGATCTATTATATTTCGAATGTGGATTTTTCTCAATCTTATTATTTATTCCAGAACGGGAATTCAATTTTTCCAGCAACGCTAAACTATACAATAACATTCATACATCTTTATGACTTCTGAATAGTTTTGAAGTAACTTATTCTCTAAGAAATAAAAAGAATCTCATTTTGAAAGCTCGGAAAAATCGATCTGATGTTCTTAACAGAAAAATCTGTTAAGATAAGCTATAAAAGGATACATTAATCAGGCAAATGAATGTTTTACGATAGAAAGTTCACAGATAATTATACCAACGCTGAAGTTATGCAATAGGTGCTTTAAATAAAAAAGGAAAATCCGATTAGGATTTAGTTTCCAATTATTTTGGTTGGAACAAAATTCCATACTGGATTTTTTTCCAATAAAAGTTATTAGGAAAAAAAATCCAACTGGATTTTTCATCAATGATTGTTTTCAAATGTATTTCACAGTATCCATTTGATCTTCCTTTTAAATAAGAGATTACGAATTATTTATGATATGATGATGAATCATAATATAATAATGAAGTAATTAATAATATAATAATAATAATAATAATTGAAAACAAGGAAGAAAGAACTAAAATTCATTTTGATGCGATTATAATTATGATATAACTCATTACTTTTATTCATTATTATTATTATAATGATTATTATCAAAATTATTATTATTATTATATTGATTATTTTTTTTATTTTTAGTAATTACAATGATTATAATTATGAATTATGATGATATAATTATAATTCATTATTATTATTATTATTTAATATAATTATATCATAATAGTATATTTTCCTATTATTTATATTTTTTATTATTATTATGAATGAATATTTTCTATTATTTTATTATTGTTATTAATGATTATTTTTATTTTCTATAATCTGTTATTATATTATTACTATGTCTATGAATTCTTATGATACATTATAATCATTTCCATTACAATTTTATGAGTTATTATTATTATTTATTATTATTATTATTATATTATTATTAATATCATTATTATTATTATTATTATAATCATATTATATGATAATGCATTATTATAATTTTATTATCTAACTTTTTATTATCATTATTATTACTTATGATGGTGGTAGGTGCTGTATGTGACAGGGATGATGATGATAACGATGATTATCTCTTATAGTATTATTACTTTATTATTATTATTATTATTAATTATTTATTATTATTATTAGTATTGATTATTTTTATAATTTGTATTACAATGTATTTATTAAACCCATAATTATTATATTAAATTATTATCTCATTATTATGTAAACTATTATTATTAATTATTCTTATTAATTAATATTTTAAAAAAATATATTATGAATATTATATTTTTTATTTATATTTTTATTTCTATTATTTGTATGATAATTATAACATGATTCTTATGATTATTATTATATTTCATTATAATATTATTATTATTTATTATTTATTATTCTATTATTCATTATTATTGATTATTGATTAAGATAGTTGTTGTTGATTGTTAATAAGATTAGATTCGTTATATTCATTTATTATAATAAATTATGCAAGCTTTCTTTTATAGATATTTATATTCTATCATATCTCATATGTGGCTGCCAAAAATCAATTTATATTTCTTCAACAAATTAATAAATTATTATTATTTATTTTATTTAACAATGTGCTTTCTATTCACTATCATAGAAACCAGGACATATTATTATAATATATAGGAAATGCATTCATTTATCGTAATGTATATACGACCGTCATGTTAACACTAAAACAATAGGATTAAGATATTAATGAACGAATTCTTGAATAAAAAACATTAAAAAATAAGATTTGCGTGTGATTGTCCGAATAATCCTGATGAGTATAAAAAAGATAGAACAACGGATCAAATATCTTATAATCGCTTTTTAATCTAATAAAGAAATAGTAAAACCTAAATATTGAATCGTGATTAAAAGACTCTAACAAATAGAAATTATGAAATACAACCGATTTTTCTGAAATAGAGACTTTCTCATAAAATTTATGTTATGTTAGTTGGGGCCTGTTTTAGGCAGGCAAACACGTGGCAGGTTGTTTCGCAACAGATACATGTATACGTTTTTTAAGACTGATATCAACTGAAAACACTGTTTTCTTTATTAGCCGCGAGTGCCCCCCCCCCTCGTTATGAATGTATTAATAACTTAACAAATATATAGGAAAAATTTAGTACTGACTTAAAGTCTATCCAGACCATACTATCCTCACCATATAGAAGTATAACCTGCTTTCATCGACGATATCCTTATATAAAACAATCATGGAAACTATTGATAATAAAAAATAAAAACCAACGATTTTCTAATAGTCATTAGATCCCGATACCTACTTCTTAGAAATTAGATAACGTCAACTTGCGCTCTGTATATACTAAAGAGACTTTTATAAAATTAAAAAAAAACACTAAAAATAAATACATTCAATGATAAGGTTTAGTATCTTTATTAGATAGTCTTATTATTTTATTTATTATTATATTTATATTATTTAGATATATTTACTTACTATATACTCTATCTACACTCTTTTCTTCTGATTCTCTATTCTATTCCTTTTCTCCTTCTGATATCTTTTTTCATTTATTGTTCTCCTGCTCGCTTATATATATATAATATATCATTTTGATTTTATGTTTGTTTTTTTTTTATTTGTTTTGGCGCGTTTTTTTTTTTTTCCATTTATATGTAATTTTGTTTGACTCTTATTTATTTGTATTTATCGTTTGTTAAGTATATATTTTTATTTTTCTTTTTTTTCATTCATGTTTATCTTAAAGTACATATGTAACATTGGTAATATTTTCAATAAAGAAATCTTAACAAAATAAGAAGCCAACTCGATTATGGAAATTATGAATACAGGAATTTGTCTGAATTGGGCCGACTTTTCTAAAATTTTGTATTTTAGTGGTGGCTATTCTTAGCAGCAACGGACAGAGTTGCTTTCCCAACAGAAACATAGTAAATACGTCTTTGTAAAAATTGAATATCAAAGAAACACACTGTTTTTTATAGCGCGCGAAGTGCCCAGCCCCTTCGTTATGGCATGTTTTTGCGACAAATATTCCACGCTTAGACGGACAAATATAGTAAGTGTTGCTTAGTTGACTTTTAAGTTTCCAGAGTGTCCTAAGATATGATATGTGTATTTCCTGACGATATTTAATATATAATGGAAAACTGATATAAAATATGAAATACAACCGATTTTATATGCATTGTGAAGCTTTCCTGAAATATGTAAGTATAGTGTATTTAGCAATGACAACGGGCATGAGTTGTTTTAAGATGTTTTTCAGGTATCTATGACATATACAATTCGCTCTCTACCAATATATTTAAATAAACTTATGCCTTGTTAAAGTAACGTCATGCGTCAAGATTATAAAATATATGAAAAGTGTTTTAATTGCCAGCGCGCGATTTTTTTCCAATCTGAATTAATGTGAATTGTTGACACAGCATGGATACCGGGACAGATAGTCGTAATAAATCTAATAATACAATTCATTTATGTTTAAAGTACATTGATGTTAAACATATGGTATATGTTTCATAAAATATATTAACAATAAAAGTCAACCTCGACTTATGCAATTATGAAAAAAGAGATTTATATTGATTTTTCGACACCATGAAAAATTATATTATTAATAACAAACAAACGGAATGACAATCTATACAAAGACTTTATTGAATCTTGAAGATTTACCATTTTTTCCTGCAAAAATAGTAAATATTTCAGCAGAAAAATTAGTTTACGTTAAAAGTAATAACTGAATGAAACTTGTGAATGTAAAGGGCGTTAAAATTAATTAATGCTAATGAACTAAAACAAAGAAACAATCTTTTTAGAGCTAATTTATTCGTAAAACTGTTTACGGCTAATTGATCACATTTTATTTATGTTTTTTGTTGTATATAATCCAAAGATGGTCATTTGGTGATTTTCACACCCATGCAATTTCGATCTCAAATCTGATTAAAGGTAATAAAACCTAATTTGATGGAATGTTTTTACAAGAATTTTGGGGTGTGAACATACATATGCGGGTCAATAGATATATGTCATTGATTTATTTTTATTCCAATCAATTTATTAGCCGAATGAGAATTTCTTTATTCAATTGGTAGTTTGAAAATAAGAACTGCATAAGCCAAATCCCCGGCCCAACTTTACAGCTTAAATGATTTATGGTAATGAATGAATGAATGAATGAATGAATGAATGAATGATTGAATAAATGAATGAATGACCATGAATGAATGAATTTGCTGACCATATAGAAAAAGAAGAGTTTTACGGCTTTCATCAATTTGAATTAATATTAAATTGAATCAGCATTTTATTTTTTGCGTTGACATGACTAAAAACAATATATTAACTTTGCAGACAACATAAAATGAATAATAATTTCACGGCAAAATCGATCATTTTTCTCTATATGTCTAAATAAGTCAGCCTTTTTCTCGCTTGCATGTAAAGAGCGTTAAACTTGCCGAACATAAAGAATAAGAAGTTTTACGTGCCTTAAATAAAATTGAATTAATATCTAGCTGATTAGCAGTTTTTCACAAATTTATGTGATCGGCATGATTTTATAAAATATGTTTTCCTGAATGTAAAAAGAGCGTTAAATTAATTAATTAATAAACTAAACAAAGAAACAATCATTTAAGAGCTAATTCTTAATAAACTGTATGTAAAATTTACGGCCAAATGATCCACATTTTATTTTATTTTTTGTGTGAATATATCCAAAGAGGGTCATTTTGTGTTTCACAACATGCAATTGAATCTCAATCTGATTAAAGAGTAATAAAACTTAAATTGATCGATCTATACTTCTGTTACGTAATATGTTAAGTAATTTATGTCATGTGATAAAATGTTTTCATTTTTTTGGGGCCAATCAGATATGTCATTGATTCATTTTGCAATCAAATCAATTTATTAGCCGAATGATGATTCCTTTATTCATTGGTAATTGAAAATAAGTACTGCATAACCCAAACTCAGCCCAATTTTTTATTGCTTAATGATTATGTTACGGTCAAAGAAATTTTAGGTAATCATTCAATCAAAACCATAATTGTTCATATGTTTATTCATTAAAGTTATTCTTTGCGGATTCTATTTGTAAAATATTTTGTTGATTTAAGGTGGTCAGCATTTGCTCGCCTGAATGAAGGTTAAATTTGCTGACCATTATAGAAAAAGAAGAGTTTTACGGCTTTCATCAATTTTAAATTAATATTAAATTGATCAGCATTTTATTTTTGTCGTTGGACATGACTAAATACAATTATATTAACTTTGCAGACAACATAAAATGAATATAATAATTTCACGGCAAAATAATCATTTTTCTCTATATATCTTAATAGTCAGCCTTTTACTCCGCTTGCATGTAAAGAGACGTTAAACTTAGCCGAACATTATGAATAAGAAGTTTTTTTTTTAACGGCCCCCCCTAAATTAAATGGAAAAATTGAATTAATATATTCCTAGCCCTGGGAATTCCAGCAGTTTTCTGTTCACAATTTAATGTGGTCGGCAGGATTTTATAAAATATGTTTTCCTGAAATGTAAAGAGCGTTAAATTAATTAATTAAATGGAACATAAACAAAGAACAATCTTTTTTAGAGCTAATTCTTAATAAAACAGTAATGTAAAAATTTACAGCTAAATGATCCACATTTTTTTTATTTTTTGTGTGATATATCCAAAGATGGTCATTGTGTGTTTTTCACAGCCCATGCAATTGTCATCAAATCTGATTAAAGGGTAAACTTACAAATATGATTGAGTTTTCACAAGAATTTAGGGGTGTGAACATACATTTGGGGCCAATCAGATATATGTTATTGATTCATTTTTTATTGCAATCAATTTATTAGCCGAATGAGAATTCCTTTATTCATTGGTAATTGAAAATAAGAACTGCATAACCCAAACCCCGCCCAATTTTACAGCTAAATAATTATGGTACAGTCTAAGAAATTTAAAGTAATCATCCAATGAATGAATGAATGAATGAATGATTGAATGATTGAATGATTGAATGATTGAATGAATGAATGAATGAATGAATGAATGAATGAATGAATGAATGAATGAATAGATGAATGAATGAATGAATGAATGAATGAATGAAAAAAATGAGTGAGTGAGTGAATGAATTAATGAATGAATGAAAAAATGAATGAATGAAAAAATGAATGAATGAAAAAATGAGTGCACTCACTCACTCACCAACTCACTCACTAACTCACCATCTCACTCACTCACTCACTTCATATATTTTCCGGAATATGATATTCTTTTATATATAAGATCACCATATTATGACTAAATTTTCTAAATTTTATCCAATAAATATCACATAGAAGACATTTCATTTACATACTGAAATAAAATAATTTAACAATAGAAATTGAGAAATATATCAATTTTTATTTATATATCAATATTTATTATTTGTAATAGTGTCATCTTGAAATACGTCTTATCAAGCATCTCTTGACGTTGCCTAGAATAACACTAATAGCTAGTTGACACCTAATTGACATCTTCAATGTTTTTCCTTCTTTATTCTAACTTGTCAGCAGTTTTCGATAACGCTTCTTTATTTAAAATAGTTAGCAGTTTCTTATATAATTATCATATATATCATCATTCGTCAGCAGTTTAGTATTACATCAAATCCGCCCGTGCAAAAATCGGCTCTAACACGTTTCGGCCCATATTTTGTCTTTGTTTAGTCCGGGAAGAACATAAAACTACCTTAAATATTAATATATATTACCTTCCAATTGGATTCATTTCCATTCCTTTTAAATTGGAATTAATTCCAATAGGATTTATTTCCAATAAAAAGTATTGGAAAAAACTCCAACTGGAATAATATCCAGTTGGGTTTTATTCCAATCGGATTTTTTTCCAGTTAAATTTAATGGAAAAAAATCCGATCGGATTTTCCGAAAAATGCTTAAATAGACGTTATTTTAACAAGAAAATGCATACAATACATATTTAGCATGTGTTTATGTATTTCGACAATTTTAATAAAAAATTGAAATTTCCGTTGGAATAAATAAATATGTTGGAATAAATTCCAATTGGAATTTAAAATAATTCCGCCCGGACAGCATAATTCCGATCGGAATACATGAAATTCCGCCCGGAATTTTTTTTTAAAGTACAATTTTTTGATAAGAAAAAAAATTAAAAATAGCTTTAAATGAAGTCAATTATTAATAATTAACATTAAATCTATCGGAGGAAATGATTTTTGAGTGTTTAGGGCAAGTATAAATGGTAGTGAAGTTTGCCACTATGCCGGTGGTGCAAAGATTTTCCGGTGGCTGTTAATTGTTAAAATTGCACTAAATAAACCATGTTAACACTATTATTACTTTTCCTATTACAAATAACAATAAAGAACCACGGTTGCTCCTGACCCAACGCTTTTTGTGAGGTTCTTAATTGTGAAAATTTTACTAAACAGACACTAACATTTACTTTTCTATTACAAATAACAATTAGGAGTCACGGTCGCTCCCAACCGGTCGCTTCATGTGAGGTCCTTAATTGTGAAAATTTCACTTAATAAGCACTAACATAACCTTACCTATTACAAATAGCAATAAAGAATTACCGTCGCTCCGGACCGGTCGCTTCCTGTGAGATTCTTTATTGTTAATTTCACTCACTAACTAACAACTAACATCACCTTTCCTATTACAAATAACAATTTAGAACCACTGTTCGTCTGTTGTCAATACTCTAAAACTCATCATAATAATAATAAATAATAATAATAATAATAAAATAAAAATAATGAAAATAATAATAATATGATAATAATAATAATAATAATAATAATGATAATAACAATAATTATAATAATAATAATAATTTAATAATAATAATAATAATAATAATGATTATAATAATAATAATGATAATAATGATGCTAATAATAACAAAATAAATAATAATAATAATAATAATAATAATAATAATAATTATTATTATAACTATACAGGTCAAATGATATTAAGATTTTTTAATCTAGACTTACGTTGTTTCAATAATGTTATGGTCGATTATCGAAATAGTTGCGATATAAGATTTGTACATGCACTATGTGCTCAAAAGAAAAAATACCAGCATATCTTACATGCAGTTTGGAACTGTCCTTTTTCAAATTTAAAAACCCAGTTTGAAAACCGCAGACAGCAGATAAATAGCTTTAAACAGATTTTAAGGTTTCAGGAAAAGTTTTAAGAGATGTTCGCATTTAACAATGTTAACACTTGACAATGATGATGAACGTATAAATGCGCGTTTAATCTTTGCAATTTATGTTACCCACGCATCTAATTAGCCAAGTTACAGAGAAATTAAAAACCCGGTGGTCTTTTTGATGACAATGAATGTTTACCGCTTGACTCTAATGATCAATAGACGTTTGATTACAAACTTTGCCCACATGTTGTCTATTTTTTACAACTTTTAGTCGCTTCTGTACCAAAACACACGCATGAACACTTTTAATTTAACTTTTCTGCGTCACGAGTAGCGTTTTCTTTTGAAATGTTACGCGCATTAGTTCCGGACATAACGTTCATTATGTAACAATTTTTTGTTCGGAGTAGAATCCTAGTAATGATACTTGTTGTCATCCATAATATTGTGCTTAAATATTACAATAGATTATCTTTATTAAGCTGCTTTTAATAAGGGTTTTGATTTATTTTTAAAAAATCTTTCTTTTTATGTTTAAAAAAGAGTTTCAGATTATACATCTCACAAATGTTATTCAATGTGCAAACATTTTGCGTAATATCATGCTTGGTTTAATTTATGTTTGTAGTGTATTTTCAGTGTATTTTGATCTTTTGAAATTCTTTTACCACTATTGAATTGTCATATGCCTTACATCATCGTAGGGGTCTTAGTCTATAGGTTAGAACTGTTTCTATTCATCAATAGTTTTGAAATACGTTTTTAAAAGATGATCAAAATATAGACATAATAATGCCATCATAATGCAACTTTAAAACTTGGTGTTAATTACGTGTCAGTTTAAAGTCATACATATTTTCTTAACGAATTTCGATTTCAATTCTTTGGGCAATTTTACTACAAGATACTTCTTCTTGTTTATCATCATCCTCTGATTATGTCCATCTTTATATTGCATAGAAATGGACACATGTAAAATAATAAGGCAGTTTAGCTTAATTGCCACCACATTCATTATTTCATTTTATATATAAAAAAAAAACAAAAACGCAAATAAAAACATTTCCAGCAGTAAGTTCACATTCATAAATATATTTTCTAGATACAAAATTGTTTATGAATATTGTTAAGGCCCTTGCAACTGCTATTATACACGTGTTACACCTAAAAACTAAGGTTAAACATAGTTTTAGTGTATTTAAGATCAACATGCTGTCAATATGTCCCAGGAACTCGATAATGGGTCGGTATAATCTAAATGTTGTTTATTAGTTAATATTGACACACTTTTGTTTTGCATGCCGATGTCTCAATAACATCAATTCTAGAACACCACAAACTCGATTTATATAACGTTAGTGTTATCACATTAAACAAAAACATGGCACTTATTAAGAATAGTTGTACAACATTATCAAATTTGATAATCAACTATACACTTAAATGAAATGTTATGCCCCAAAGTTGCATATTTCATAGAATTGTATAAAATTAGCTGTTAGAATCAACGAATAAGTTTATAATTAATATATTACCCTTTGTTAATAAAACGCGAGAAAATGCGAGAAAATTGATCAATAGTACAGTAAATCGTTCGTCAAACTGTGAAACAACAAACCGTGGAAGGAATTGTTAGTAATGAAGTATAATTTTTCACGCAGATACAAAATTGCTAGTCAGTAAATATGTTCTAATGGAGGATATCGTATGCTTAGATATTTTTACTTAAATTGGGTCAAATTTTATGTTAAAGTCATAATCATTTCAACAAATGAAAATCAAATTCAGATCTTTTATTTCATGTATGCATGTACAGAACATTGAAAGTAGATAACCCTGTTCTTATAGATAAATAAGAAGGTGAAAATTGAAAATCACAGAACATAATAAATGATTAAATAAAGTGAAAATAAAACGCAGTTGACATCATAATTGTTTATGCCCGATCTTTGAAGATACATTTTGCTTTTGTGAGTTTAGTCTTTAATTACTTAATTTGTGTATTTATAACATATGTTATTTAACCATTCTCGTGGAATATCACGTGCTCTTGTACTCAATCACAGTAGATGTGCACTTAAGTTATTATTTATATTTAGCACACAAAAAACAATGGATTTGTCAAGCAAATTATATCACTTCTTCAAATTATATCACTTCATTTCACCAAGTCATTCCTTGAGTAAAAGTTTAAACAAGTATGCTTTTGTCGTTCGAATCGTTTTTGCACATTAAAGCATGATTTAGGCAATTATCTTATATTTAAAAGCGCACTTCCTGTAGACTAATAAATCAAACTGACATAAATTAGTATGACCGCTTATTTTGCACGTACAAATGTCATTTTCTTTATTTCAAACACGTACCAATACCCTCATATCCAATTAAATGAGTACTTTTTAGAAAGCAATGTACACTCTATCACCAAGAAAGAGACGGAACATTAATAACTTAAGATTTTACATGATATCCCATGACCATGACCATAAGATTATTGTACAAAATGCTATTGAAGGAAAGTTGACTTAAGTACAAAACATTTATAACAAAACTTCCGTTAATACAGGGAAAACGGTGTATTATATGTATTCTTCGTACAAATATTTGTTATTATTCTGCTTTTAACCGATCTAAACTCACTATTCTGAAAAACATTTAGGCGGGCGATCTATCTTACAAGCTCCCATGGATAACCACGTTCTAATTTATAGGGGAGGATTATTACAATGTATCTAGAGATGAGATTAACAAAGTAGAACGTCGAGATATGACAAATGTATGTGTCGAAATCATTGTCAAAAAAGCTGAATGGTTGTATCCTTAAATAGCCCTGTAGCAGTTTGTTGCATTAGATAATGAGAAAACAGTCATCAAAATGCTCATACTGTGCTATCAGCATTATTTACATTATGTTGAAAGCTTTGATATCTATAAAAACACTGAGGGAAGTAAAATCATATTCTGTTATGTTATACAAGGCAAATAAATAGCTAAACATGTATAGATATTATTGTATCCTATTTCTGCAAATGTTTGCATCTTTATACATTAATATACATTATTATAAAATGGCAGCAAAGGAAGGAATGGTAAGCTGTGCACTGCTATCAATAAAATGCTACCTGGACGGATGTCTGTGTAGATGTTGTTGAAAGAAGGAGAAGGTTTATCTTACGTCCGTACTAGTAGTGCTGGTTTTATAATGTGACAAGACGGGTAGGCTTCAGTCAAGTTCGTGATGTGCCAGGAATCCGACACCATGTGTTTTATTAATATATAGGCAGTATAACTCGTAATAGTTTATCGTAATGCCTTGATCATTAATTAATTAATGTTTACACAGCACAATCCAAATCATCTCAAAATACAAAACTTTCAAAGATACATTCCTTCAAAACGAACTTGTTTCTGTAATTCTAAAAATCAACAAATTGATATATTGAAAAATCCGTATGTTTTATTACAGTGCTATGCATCAGCTCTTAAAGCGATGCGTTTTGTCCAAATTGGATACAGTTTCCCTTTAGGTAGGGACAACGTGTATACGCATGATTTAAACAAGCATTGTTCAAATATGTCAAATCTAGGTTAACTAACTAAATCCTTTTTTTGCATGCGGAGATAAGAAGATATTGTCTTTCCACATTAGGGATTGTAAATACAAATATTTTGCAACAAAGCCAGAAATTGGTCATGAAGTGTATTAAAATGTTTTTATGTACTGTTTCTTTTTTTATTGAAGACTCTAAAATAAATCGCTTACAAACCCTATAACAAGTAGAGAAACTGATAGCATGGATCCTGATCAGACTGCGCGAATGCGCGGCTGGTCTGGATCCATGCTGGTCGCAAACCCACTATGTTGGTTTTGTCATGACGTGGCGCAAATGATATAAGACTCATTTCCATGTTTTAATAAGCATTCACAAGAATAATTCTGGTCTTCTTAAGGAACCATTCTACAAAACTAGCGTTAAAAAATCTTACTAATCTTATTGACAATTGAAACACCCCCAGTACTCTCATTAAAGTTACTCTTCAACTTTCTTGAAATGTAGACCTATGCTAATGATTTTTAGCAGACTTAATTTTTGTTCGCAGACTTAATTATAATCGCTGTAATAATACACTTAATAATATATAAAGATGCTCTTTTTCGAATATCAATGTTAATGGAAAAGTAGCTTAAACTCTACAAACTGGCTGCATTGAACTGAAAGATAAATTGACTTCAATTATTGCATATCATCAACGAAAAAGTCATTTGTGAAACCGATTTACGCTTGACCTGTTGATTTATTATTAAAAAGATTGGTTTGTGCGCGGCTCATTCAATTACATTATGATGCTAGTACATTTTGTATTTTTATTCTTTGATGTGCAAAATTGCACTCTCTTGTGAGACGACGTTGAAGAGGCTCGATTGATTTCTATAAGATATAAAAGAATTTTTCAAAAATATAAATCATCAATGGATATGGTACTTGATTTATTGATTAAGTAGCAAAATAAAATGATATTAATAGAACTACCATAGAAATATTATACACAAATTGGCATTTTGGTTCAGTATGGTATTTTGGTATCGTTTCACTGTATATTTTAGATTTTCCTGTTGGTTTAACAGATAAAAAACATTAAACATGTTGTAAGTTTTGGTTATTTGTGATGCTATAAAACATTATAGAGTGAAAATATAAAAGTAGTATTGTTTATGTGCATGTAGCCTGGAACCCCGTTGTATCGATCTATTTACCCATAAATCACAACTGCAGTTAAAAAATTTAAATTTCCCTGAATCTTTATTTTGTATCATTTATTTTGATTCTTTTTTGTCATAAATATTACATGGCAAACATCACTGATAATATAAGTTTTAGCTTTGGAATATACGGTTATATTTACAGACATGTCAACAGGTTGAAGAATTAGGTCACGCCATTATATCGATGCATTGTGAGAATCGCTCAGTTAATCAAAGTTTTGGAAGTCAGACCCATCTTTATGCTAGATTTTTCAGTCAATTAGAATCAAAGATGTCTGTTTTAAAATGTCAGCATAAATTTAGGAACTTTCAACAGACAGTAAATGTGTTTTTAATAAGAACACACTATTTATAAGTCTATTTATCATCTACAAATGTCTAACGGTACTGGAAACATGTTTTTTGATCATTTTTACTGCACAAAAACAAATGCGAAAGATTTTTCGTGACACTGTGTAAATATTAGCAATCAGTAGCTAGTTCATTTTCAAAAAAAAAAATCTAAAGATTTGTAAATAGATCGATACAATGAATAGCACGAACACAATGGGGTTCCTAAATATGCTCTTTAGTGGTCGAGCATGTGTATTTTATTCAATATTTTCTATTTGATAGTTTTCTGTAACACATGAAAAAAGCCACATTATATCTGATACTTATAAAATTAAACAAAAAATAAATATAAATAAAAAAGAAGAAATATAACATATAAAAGTTAAAACGATTATTTGCTTTAATCTTTTTTAAGTGTGATTTCCACTTCAATCATTATATAATGCATTGAATTAAATATATTAAATTCATTCCTTATATAAACGGGTGACGATATGGGGAAAATCTATTTAAAAAAGCAATAAAAATTGACCTGAAAAAATTGTAAATTTCGTTTTAGCTAATACTTTATAAATTAATCTCTTCCTTCAAATAAATTCAGATTTGTTTAAGAATTACTGTCTCTGTAAATCAAAATGAATGTGTAATCATAAAATTTTCATTATTATTGCCTTGAAGCCATGGAAATCAGTTTAAGTGCTCTTTTTTAGCAATTTCTTCATTTATTCAAAGGCTGATATTCCAGAACACGTGCTAACATTTTGAATAATTTTGATCATTATGAACATATATAAATATATGTTATTTTCCTAAAGATTTACAGCAAAACCACATTCCAGGAAATATACATGTAGTTAGATCAAACTAGAAAAACTAAGAAAACCTACAACACTTATAGCTTACTTGTTTGCAAATGGTACGAAAGACTCAGTTTAAGGTTTCAATATACCATTTTCTTCTATTAGATCTAGGGTTGGACTTATTCATCATTTGAGGATTGTGAAATTTAAATAACTTATGTTACAAATAAAAAATATACAAGGAGTTTTCTTATTCTTATAAAAGTATTTTATACCTGCAAGCAGTTTTCAAAATATTATCACGTACACATGCTCATTATGATACGCAATAAAAGAATCATCAAATTTAAACGCCAATATTTTAAGATTCTTTAGTTTTTAAAAACCTTGTGTTTAGGGAATCTTCCTTTTGTTTTGTATTTAACAAAAATTATCAAAAGTATGATTGTATAAATATATATATATCAATTTATTTTAATAAACTATTGAAACCGTAGGCCATGATATTTTGTTCTTTTTTTCCTGCAATTCATTAAAAAATGACTCTTAAAAAGTATTTAGTTTATTCCTAAAGTTTAGGTTGACAACGCTAAATGACACTGAATTTATGTTATTCAAATTTTCCTAGGGATATAATCATTTAACTTATCTTAACAAATCGACGTTGATTTTACAAAAAGTGGTGATAAAGCATATTTATATTGATTATAATATTAGTATCAATATTGCTACCGGGTTAACATTATTGATCGTAATGTTCGTACTCATCTTGGTGGATTACAGCGTCTGAATCTTTTTCTGTATTTCATTTTAAAATTTTTAAAAAACGAAACGGGCTTTTAAACAAGAAAAAAAAAAAAAAAAAAAAAAATTAAATGGACGGATTTCTCCTTTAATTTTTGTTGTCGTACAACTCATCTTCAATACGTATTTGTAAACACATTTGACAAAATTTTATATAAATGGCAAGACATTCAATCTTAGTACGTTCCTGATAAACATATGGAAACAATTGTAATCGGCAAATCAAAGTACAATTACTGAAAAAAATGGGATTTCACTTTTTTATCTTTCAGGATGCACTATTTTGCGAAAGAAAGAAACTGGTAAATTTATTTCACAAACTTGTTACAGTTTGGTTATATGGTGCACTATGAAATATGCAGAAATATCAAGACAAATTCACTGACAGAAATGTTATTAAATTCTCATCGTGATCAATCAACTTTTATATATTTTCCAATAAAACTCTGTGTTACCTGAAGCAGTTAGCCCAGAAGTATTTTGTTTACTTAGATAATTAGAAACCGTTCATTGACAATTATTATAAATGCTTTTCCTTTACAATTATTTCCCCAAATACTTGTACTTTGAAAAAATAAATAAAGTTGACATGTTAACGCCTGCCATAAAACCGTCGAAGAATTTTTTTAAGTATTTGTAAACTTTAGATTAAATATTTCTTTTGTTATAAGCATCCCATTTGTATCACTTGGAGATGTCCTATTGAATTCAATGTTAGATAACAGTGAATTGAAGTACAAAACTTTTTTATATATATAGAAGGTGGTGGTCTTGTCCGCTCAGAATTTTCAGTTTGCATGGAAGGGTTGTAATTTTTCTTTCACATATGATATAACTATAGATGTATGGTGTGTCGCAAACAAGACTTGGGTTTTTACCAATTATGTCTAGGTCACTGTGGGTGTTCAAACTTTGTCAGTTTTTATGTTATATAAATATAGTCAGAGGTGGTGGTCAAGTCCGCTCTGAAACTTAAGTATGTCAAGAAGGATTTTAATTTTTCTTTCACATATGAAATAATCATAGATGTATGGTGTGTTGCGAACAAGACTCTGGCTTCTACGACTTAGGTCAAGGTCACTGTTGGGGTTCAAACTTTGTCAATTTTGATGTTAAAATACATATAGTCAGAGATGGTCGTTTCTGCTCCGAAACTAATTGCTGAAAGGATTATATTTTTTGATTTCACATATAAAGTTGTCATAAATGTATGATGTGTTGCCCTTAAGCCCGTGTTCCTACACCTTAGTTTCAAGGTCAATCCTGGGGTTGAAAAACTTTTTCATATTTATGTTATATTTCAAAAAATATTAAATGGTAGATGCTGTGTTCCGCGTCTGTAACTTTCATATAGATGAAAGTTTCAAATTTTTTATTTAAAAATATAAAGTGACATGGATGGCCAATGATTTTTGTGAACCAAAACCAAAGTTTCTTTTGTCTAACTAAAAGGTCACTGCTGAGTTCAAACTAGTGTCAATTTTTGACATACTTAACATGTTAAAGGTGGTTTATAACAAGAATCATTCGGGGGCATTTTGTCACTTTATGTGACAGCTCTTGAATACGTCGCAAAAACACAGTGTCGACTTTCCAGTTTTAACCGGTTGAGGTATAGAACTCAGGTGCACTTTGTGCATTATCATAGACAGCAAAAGAGCACCTGAGTAGAATCGACGAAGTTCGTTTAGCTTATTTAATTTACACATATTTTTTTTAGTTTGATTGTGTAGGAAGCTATAAGCTTTAAAGAAACACTTCGAATTTGTTCCTTGAACCAACTAGTAACTGAAGCAATGATTGTAAAGTTTTTTGCTCAAGGAAACAAACGACTTGCCGCTGACTGGTTTTGAACCCATTGCGGCTAGCGATCATGACGTGTTAACAAACTCGGTCATGCCGTCACGTTTAGCGTACTTGATAGCTTTCTCACACGAGTACAATATACTAATATTATAATCATTTTATGAACATTCACAAATTAAAAGAAAAAGTAAGTTCCCAACAGTACATGTACTTTTAAAATTGCCTTTAATTCCATAAAGCGTAATGTTATTACTTTTATACAAATACAGCATGAAGTAACGCCTCCGTTGACGTTCATATACTAATGAAGATAATTTCTAGTGTTGGGAATAGGATCAGTCATGTAATGTTCAGTAGAAGCATGAATTATTTATATAAGTCTTTCTGTAATATCATACCATAAAAATCAAGCGCACAGAGATTGACCTTTTTGTCTAGTTATGCTATGATCTTTATTAACGAGAAAAATACCTGGTAAAAAAATTTATAATGTTTCTATGACCTCATTATTCTTTATTAGGTGAAGCTTTATGATACATGTACTGTAACAATAATCACCCGATTTTGTGTGTCTGTAATTTTAAAGTAATTATATGTAATTCTGAAGTGGATCATGACATACAAGCAGATTGTGAGCAAAAATGTCATTTGATTGAACGTATCATGTTCAAAACTGACACAAAGTATTGAGTATATTGGAAATGCAAGTGTTGATTAAATTATGCTTGTTTAGTTGTTTACCTTCTTCATATTTATTATATCCTGTTTTACTTAATATTAATGAAATTACCAATCAAAGTAAAGTTGTTAAAGTTTAAGAAACATTACCCAAGCTTTCATTTTAGTCTAAATTATTTTGTTTTGAAGCACTTTGCTCTTTGTCCTGTATATAAAATATACCAAAACTCCTATCAGATTTACTTTTGTGTAATTTAAATTGTCCGTATCTTAAATTGACACGGAAAGTGTTATCATTTTAAAATTTTGAAAAAAATATCTACAATAATAGGTTCTTATTGTTCAACAATTGTCTACAACGATTTTACTTCCTGTAGTTTTTCAGTATCAATTCTTGAATGAAAACTGTTTTGACCATATAATGACAAAACATTTTAAATTAGAATGACTGGACCGGTGTATTTCGGTCAGAGCTTCTCATAGACATTTCTTTATCTATATAAAC